>NC_089782.1:36878821-36916321 GCF_040412425.1 Macrobrachium rosenbergii
ATTTCATAAAATTGAGAGGCAATTATACAATTACTAAGCAGTTATTAAGAATGCAGTATTTTTAACATCCACCAACTACATTCGAATATATTAAAAAAATTTCAATATATTAAAAAAAATTTCCTTAGTGAAGTAAGCAGGAAATTGCCGATGAAAAAATAAAACAATATTTGCCATCTAGAAAACAATACATTAATAATTATACCAATAATTGTGTATATAAAGAAAGACTAATAATTATGCTAATAACTGTGTATATAAAAATAATTATACTAATAATTGTGTATATAAAGAAAGACTAATAATTAAGCTAATAATTGTGTATAAAAAGAAAGGCTAATAATTATACTAATAACTGTGTTTATAAAGACTAATAATTATGCTAATAACTGTGTATATAAAGATAATTATACTAATAATTGTGTATATAAAGAAAGACTAATAATTACGCTAATAATTGTGTATACAAAGAAAGACTAATAATTTTATGCTAATAATTGTGTATACAAAGAAAAGCTAATAATTACGCTAATAATTGTGTACATAAAGAAAGACTAATAATTATGCTAATAAACGTGTACATAAAGAAAGACTAATAATTATGCTGATAATTGTGTATATAAAGAAAGACTAATAATTATACTAATAATCGTGTACATAAAGAAAGACTAATAATTATGCTAATAATTGCGTATGCAAAGAAAGATTAATAATTATGCTGATAATTGTGTACATAAAGAAGACTAATAATTACGCTAATAATTGTGTATGCAAAGAAAGACGAATAATTACGCTAATAATTGTGTATATAAAAAAGACTAATAATTACGCTAATAATTGTGTATATAAAAAAGACTAATAATTACGCTAATAATCGTGTATATAAAACAAGACTAATAATTACGCTAATAATTGTGTATATAAAGAAAGACTAATAATTATACTAATAAATGTGCATATAGACTAATACTTACGCTAATGATTGCGTATATAAAGAAAGACATTTGCGCTGCTACCAATTCATATTTTTATATCAGTTCTCAAAGAAAAAGTTCGGTTTATCAAAAATTTTAGTAGAAAGGATACGTAGCGCTAATATTTAATTGCGATAACAGCAAACAATTATCATCAAAACTTTAGAAGTTCAGACTGGGTATCAATACTTTCTTCATTACGCAGGGTCTCAGAAGCCAAATTTCATATTATTCGCCTTATCTTATTTGTTCTTCTTTGCTATTTTTCTATTTACTTTTATTATTTAATTTTGCTTTACTTTTTCCGTACTCTAACGACGAAACCCTTTGGTTTGTGGATAACAATAATTAATAATAACAATATTAAAAATGATTATATTATTATTATTATTATTATTATTATTATTATTATTATTATTATTATTCAGAAGATGAACCCTATTCATATGGAACAAGCCCACCATAGGGGCTACTGACTTGAATTTCAAGCTCCCAAAGAATATGGTATTCATTAGAAAGAAGAAAAAGTTATTTATTATTATTATTATTATTATTATTATTATTATTATTATTATTATTATTATTATTATTATATTATATTATAGCAATACACCAAAGAAGTACATATTCTTCTGATAAACAAATCTGATTAAGACTCTTACCTGTAGCCAACGTTTCGATATGAATAGTATCGATAAATATATGATAAATATATGATAAATATTATACATCTCTAAATCCGAATATAAAATTTAAAAAACCGACTGCAATATTCGACTCGCCGACATTCTGCAGTATGATGCATAAGCTTCAAAATCGACTCTTTCATAATAGTCGACGGCTTGAGACACATCGACAGAACGAGCATTAAATGTGAAACAAACATTCTTTTCGTTAAGAAAATAATAATGTATTCTATTCTGTTCGTCGATCTTCCTCGGTATCGCCATATTGTTGAGGAATAAGATCAAATTAAATTAAAATAAATATAAAATTATCTGTTGGTCAGGTAGTTTTGAGGAATAAGATCAAATTATTAAAATAAAATAAAATGATTTGTGGTCAAAGATCACATACGGAAATATCTACGGGATTTCCTCTCCAGGTTTGAGTGCCACTCGGTAATTCTGCTGGTCATGACTATAATAATAATAATAATAATAATAATAATAATAATATCCTTTATTTCAGCTCAGGACCATATATATGGAATATAAAATGTACAGACAATACAATATACACAACTTAGATACACGAGATAATCGGCAATATCCACACAGTTGCTGAAATAGAAAAAATAATATTCTCAATAATGGCAATGACAGTACTAATATCGAGAATAATAGTACTTCATTGTAATTTACGATGAAGCCATAGTCATGACTAGGTCAAGAATGTCATCAATTTTTATATAAAACAAAGAAAAAAAAACCTTCAATATATGATCAAGGATTCTGGCCATTTTTCTCTTGTAATAAAACGAACACATATCTCCCCGTATCTTAACCCCGTAGGGGATAGTGCCGTCAGTGTATCTCGTGCGGAGCACTGTAGGCATTACGTAATGTTCTTCGCAGCGTGCCTTCTGCTCCTAGCCGCAACCCTCTTTCGTTCCTTTTACTGTACCTCCTTTCATATTCTCTTCCTTCCATCTTACTTTCCAGCCTCTCCCAACAATTGATTCATAGTGCAGCTGCAAGGTTTTCCTCCTGTTACGCCTTTCAAACTTTTACTGTCAATTTCCGTTTCAGGGCTGAATGACCTCATAGGTCCCAGTGCTTGGCCTTTGGCCTAAGTTCTATATTCAATTCAATCCTTGTATCTGAATCATTTACTTACATTTTCATAGATTTATTTACTGATTTAATTTTTTTCTTTGTTCCATATGAATAGGGTTCATCTTCTGAATAATGATAATAAAAATAATAATAATAATAATAATTAGAAGAAAATTACCTTGTAATTAACTCAAGTGTACATTATATATATATATATATATATATATATATATATATATATATATATATATATATATATATATATATATATATATATATATATATATATATATAAGAAATACTCTTTATACAGGACACCCATCCACACAGACAATCCAACCCAAGTAACGATTCCCGGGAATGCTGAAAATCTCCCCCTGAATGGGGACGTTGTGTGGGGGGAAGTGGAGATTCCCCCTCACTAGAGACCTTCCCCTGAAGGCCAATTCCAATTACTTTATTATATTCCTTTAGGGAAAAATTGCTCGACTGCTAGGGAGGATCTGGGGACGGGGGGAATTCAGGGAGGAGGGGAGGGGATGGGAATGGGAATGGGAATCCGCGCGCGATTTTCTTTTTCTGGTTTTTTTCCGGATCGAGGATTACAGCGTTGACGGAGACTTAATCCGTTTCCATCTTTTGATGGCTTGATTAATATTCCCTGGGCTGTCTCCCCCCCCCTCTCTCTCCCTCTCCCTCTGTCTGCCCTACTCGCGCGAAAAAATGTCTGTTGGGGGAGGAAGGGGAGGATGGAGGATGAGGGGAGGGGAATATCTAGGTGCGTGATTTATATACCTGTTCCTGGAAAGCTGTGACCTCCATTGAGGATTGTGCTTATTTATTTTTCTTTATTTTGATTCAGAGGCCACTTTAAACGGGTGGCAGATGTTAAGTGCTCCTCTGATATGTGTGTATATATATATATATATATATATATATATATATATATATATATATATATATATATATATATATATATATATATATATATATATATATATACACACACAAAGGTTCCCCATCAGTCGGACAATTTTCCCTTAGGTAAAATAAAATTAAATTGGCCTCCCGGGAAACAACATTAACACACGCAAAAAAAAAAAAAAAATGAACTTGGTTAAGAGAATCTATATCCAGTATATAATATCTCACCCGCATGAACTGTACATCGAAGTGGTACAGCGAATTGCAACGGATTATTCCAGCGTCTGGGAATTAACCTACAAGCACGGTAGTAGTGTTCCCACAGGGGTCGGTATACCCCCCCCGCCGTATATCCTTCCCGTCACCCCAAAGTCGCTTAGAGACGAACTTACCAGAAAACCATGACATAAGAGTAAATAAAGCTTCCCACGTTCTCTCCTCTCTCTCTGTTGTGATGTGTTTTAGAAATAATTCTCTCTCTCTCTCTCTCTCTCTCTCTCTGGGATGACGCACTCGACGGGTTTCAAGTGTGAGCACTTGAGCACTCAGCCGTTACGTTCGGCATTCCGTAAAATGATGGCTCGGCAGCAATAGGCCTTAATCGCATTAAACTTATTCTTTTTTTCTTTTCTACTAGTTAACGGCGTATTCGTTTAAATAATGAGCAATTATTCGACTTTGTTCTAAATAGCTGGAACACACTTCCGTTGCAAACGCGTGTACATATATATATATATATATATATATATATATATATATATATATATATATATATATATATATATATATATATATATATATATATATATATATATATATATATATATCTTTTTCTATATATATATATATATATATATATATATATATATATATATATATATATATATATATATATATATATATATATATATATATATATATATATATATATATATATATGAACAAAGTCGAATATATAATTGATAATTCAAACGAATACGCCGTTTATATATATATATATATATATATATATATATATATATATATATATATATAATCAGTAAGCTATAAACGTCCTTTATATCCAATTCGCTCTACCTCGAATTAGTATATTTTCATATATGTTACCGAAGGGAATTTTTAGTTGAGTTCTTGTCCTTCGCTGGTTCGAGCCCACGGGAAGACGAACTTATTATCAACTAAAAATTCCTTCGGTAACATATATATAAAAATATATTCATTCCGAGGTATAATTGATATTGTAGCTTACTGATTGTATATGAATCACGGTGATGTGATAAAAGTCACAGTATATATATATATATATATATATATATATATATATATATATATATATATATATATATATATATATATAAATATATATATATATATATATATATATATATATATATATATATATATATATATATATATATATAATAATGATGATTCTGTTTACAAATTAAAATAAAAACATTAAGCATTATGCACACAATTTTATACAAATAACATTACCGTCGACTGACAAAAAAAAATTAACAAGGAATAAAGGAACAACACAACAAAAAAATTACAAACTAAAAATAAAAATAAAATCAATAATAATTAAAGGAAACCCCAAAATCAGTATATTTTGGTTTACCTCGTCTTCAAGTGACCGTATCGACCTCTCGAAGAAATCCCACAGGAAACTCCAAATCCTTTAAATCCTAAAAAGAAAGGAATCGACTATTTTCAATTACCGAAAGGCGATTTGACAGCAGATCACCTTTCGGGAGATCTTCCGCGGATTATCGGAGGATGAGTGCGCGGAAACGCGGAATTTTTCTTTTTTTTTTTTTTCCAGCGAGGACGGAATTTTTCCTTTTATTTTTTTTTCCGCGAGGACGGAATTTTTTTTTTTTCCGCGAGGACGGAATTTTTTTTTTTCCGCGAGAACGGAGTTTTTCTTTTTTTCCGCGAAGGACGGAATTTTTCTTTTCCTTTTTCCGCGACGGATTTTTTTTTTTTTTCCGCGAGGACGGAACTGTCGAGAAATCTCTTTACTTGACTCGAGGTGCGAGAGAGAGAGAGAGAGAGAGAGAGAGAGAGAGAGAGAGAGAGAGAGAGAGAGAGAGAGAGAGAGAGAGAGAGAGAGATTCTTCGTTTAAACAAAGAGCCCGTGCGACGTGGAGAGAGAATCCTTAGCCGAGATCTTCGTCTAAACAAAGAGCCCGTGCTGGCATAAGGCCTCTTTTAAAATCTCACAAACAACAACAACAATAAAGTGAGGTTAAGAAACTCCAAAGGTCTTCAAGAGACTTCCTCTAATTTCTGGTAAATTAATTTCATATTCATCTATTTATTTAATTAATTTAATTTACTTTTTTTCTTTTTTAATGAGTGATATCTCCTTTCTGTATTCCTTTACCTTCCATTACTTCTCTCTGATGAGCGCCATAATATCCTTTGGAAGCTTGAATTTCAAGTCAGTGGCCCCTGTGGTGGGCTTGTTTTAAATTTCAAGTCAGTGGCCCCCCTGTGGTGGGCTTGTTTTAAATTTCAAGTCAGTGGGGCCCCTGTGGTGGGCTTGCTCCATTTGAATAGGGTTCATCTTCTGAATAATAATAATAATAATAATAATAATAATAATAATAATAATAATATTAATAATAATTATAATTATTAATAAAAATATTAACAAAAATCTTTTACTGTCTTCGTTAACGCAAATAACCAACACAAAGACACTGGAAGGATATACGCAGCTTTCATATACTGTGAAAATGAAGATTGCGTAGATCTTACGCCTTATCTTGTCTCTGTTAGTTGGGTCGAGTCCAGGGGTCCACATCAAACCTCTTAGCCCTTCTGACACTTTACCACAAGCCAGCTAGATTCAAACCAAATATCTGCCACATGGCTTGAGATTAGAAGATGACACATTTTGAAGATGAATGTCGTACATACAATAGATACGGTAAGAAAGTGGGAGAATATATAAAGAAAAACGATTAATATCAAAGCAATGAGGAAGTGGGGATATGTAAAGAAATACGATTACTACCAAAAGAAAATATTAACAAAGACGCGTGCAAACTACGCAGTTTAATAACACGTAAGAAATAAGCAGAAATGAATAAAGATAAAAGACGCTCAAGAAAAAAATATATTGATAATAAAAATAAAAGTAATAATTCAACGATGTGTAAAATTATAATACCGATAACCATATAGCGAACGACCAACATTTTGCAACGGAATATTTTTTCTTTTATTAGAAAATCGGTTAGTTCACCAAAACTATTCTACTGATTCCCAGCAAAACCATTTCAGGAATCTAGGAATATTTTATCAAAATGGCCAAAGTTTTTTTTAATTTTTTTATAGTAGATATGGAATATATATATATATATATATATATATATATATATATATATATATATATATATATATATATATATATATATATATATATATATATATATATATATATATATATAAAAAACTCAATTTTAGGTAGCTTTTTCAGACACCTGGTATGACAGAGAACTTGAAATTTTAGGACATTCCAGTGATATCCCCAAAAGCTTGAAAGTATATTTAGGAGGGGCGATGAAAAAGTTAGGACACGCACAGAATAGGATTTCAGTTTTAGGACATGCGCTCTCTCCGACATTTGAAACCAGCCGTACACGAGACCTCAGAAATTTTATGACATGCAAATGAAGTTTTGAGGATGCGTTTAAATTCTAAGACATGCTATGGTGTCTTTTCGGAATATAAAAGGAGGTATGTACCAGGTAATCAATTCCCGAAATATGAGAATGGTTACTGCAAAGCAGACATTAATTTTAAGGCAAGCAAATTAATTTTTGAAGTATATTTGAATTTTAAGACATGCAAATGTCTTCGAAATATAAAAAGTAAGTATGTACTGGGCAAGGAAATGCTCATTACAAAATAAGACATAAAATTTTAGGACATGATGCGGCAAAATTCTTTCCAAAACATTAAAGTAGGAATTAAAGACACACATTTCCATTTTAGGACATTCAAACACACACACACACACACACACACACACTCCATAACCTGGCTGCAGCCGACGAGGCTCATGTCTTAACGGCAGGACATCAAAAAATGTCGTCTTACGGAATCTGAACTTAATATGGTAGAACCGCCATGAATTCAAGACATGAAAAAGTTCTTAGCTTAGGTTGAAAGAAGAATATTTTAAAATTTTTTGCAAAATTTTGTTTCATTCTAGCGGTGCCAACTTACTGAAGAGGGCTGAATGACGAGTGAAAATGCATACTGTAGATTATAGACGCAAATCGACGATGATGGTGATGAATATATAGAATTTAGGCCAAAGGCCAAGCACTGGGACCTATGAGGTCATTCAGCGCTGAAACGGAAACTGACAGTAATTTAAAAATGTTTGAAAGGTGTAACAGGAGGAAAACCTCAAAGCAGTTGCACTATGAATCAACTGTTAGGAGAGGGTTGAGGAAAGTAAGGCGGAAGAAAGAGAATATGAAAAGGAGGTAGCCTACAGTAAAAGAACCTTAAGTAATGCCTACAGTGCACCGCATGAGGTGCACTGACGGCACTAACCCCCTACGGAGTACAGACGCATAGCAGATAGCGCTACCAATACTCTGTAGCCAGAGAACGGATGCAGAAGGCGTTTGAATATATTTTAAGTCAGCCACATTTTGAACGATTATAAAATGCATTCTTAATGACCAGGCCGATGAGAGTCACATTTCTCTGTTTACCGTTTTTATCTTATTTTTATTCATTATTTATCGCATTTCTTAATTCCTTCTCGCCACCAGTTAATTATCTCCCCTGTAATTCTTTTTCCGTAATAGGCGGCTTTCACGTTTGCCCACTGGGCTCGTAGTAGGCCTATTTTTCATTCTTCACCAGGGGCACAGCTCGGCTAACGATAATTCTTTTTTAATCTCTTCGTTAGATCTGACTTCATAGCAGTATAGAAAAAGACATGAAAAATCTAAGTAGATGATGAAATACGACTTTCAGAGACACTCAGTAAACCACACAATTGTGGTAGTTATTCCAGAGGTCAAGCCCCCCCCCAAATCCAGGGAAGTGGGGGGGGGGGGGCAAAGCTCAGCGCCTATGGCTGGAATTGTAACTAGCCTCTTGGCCAGGCAAGTCTCAAGCAAAACTACTGTAAGTTACTGTAGGCCTTTAAATGATGGTTATCCAATACTTAACTCTTGATCAAATCGAAGAATTATCTCAAAGAAATTCAAATTTAATTGTAAGGTTTCTCGACAGACTGGAACCAGGTATAAGCCTATTTATGCTGTACCAAAGCACTGGACGGCTGTACTTTTTTTTTCTTTTTTAGGCCTAAACTGGTAACTAAATTTTGAGGACGAGAATGGCATAGCGTAATGTTTACAAAATTAAATAATAAGTAATTATTATAATTTTATTATTATTAATATGACGAACCCTATTCATATGGAACAATCCCACCACAGGGCCCCACTGACTTGAAATTCAAGTTCCAAAAGCATCTGATGTTCATTCAAAAGTAACAGAAAGAGGTCAATTATTAGAAAAACAGATGAATCAACAAAGTAATAAATAAATAAAAATATATGTAATATATCAAAATATAAGTTGATGTATTAGGGTAGCAATGCATTGCAACTTCGCTTGAACTTCTGAAGTTCCGATTCCACGAGATTCTCTGGGAGGCAGTTCCACAGTCCATGCTTCTAAGTAGTATTACAAAACGGTGTACATTTACCGTCAGGTACACGTGAGGCAAAATCGAAAAAATAAAGGGAAAATTAAATCAATTACGAAAGATGTCCTGCATCTGATGTAGCCTTGAAGATTCCGGTGTTTAAAAAAATAAATACTCACAGTAGCACGAGTCTTGAAATGGAGAAACAAATCACCAGTTATGTATAGGTACATTTAAAAATAAATCTCTACAGATAGCTTTCGGGAATCTGCTCGATTCCTCTTGAGACTGAAAAGGGGAATCGAACGGATTCCCGAAAGCTCTCTGTAGAGGTTTATTTTGGAATAGGTGCTACTTTGGCTTGTTACTAAACATGGCGGAATCTCAATGAGACGCCGTGTTTAGTCCTAGACCCTGGGTGATCAAATATTATATACACCCATTTCTATACTGTGTGGTCGATATATTATATTAATAAACGATAACGTTGATCACCGAGGGGCTAGTACTAAACACGGCGTCCCATTGGGCTTCCGCCATATTTAGAACTGGCGCCTCGGAGCTGACACGTATAGATAGCACCTTGGAATATATGTGCCAATACATATCTGTAGATTTCTCTCCGCTCCGGTGTTTGTTCGAATCCCCGACGACCTCAGATTAAAATACCCACAATACCCATCTGTGGGGGGAAGGCATGAGAGGCTTCGGTTAATCCCATGCAAGGTCAAATTATCTGACCTGTCATCCTACTGAGACCGTCTCCGGACGCCCTTTCCCCCCTTGACCAATCATTCCCCCTCACCGACGCGTCGGGCAGGTAGACTATAGAATAGATTATAGAAATGAAATCGAATATGGAGTTTAGGCCAAAGGCCGAGCCCTGGGACCTATGAGGTCATTCAGCCCTGGAAAGGAAACTGAGAGTAGGTAGGTTTGTAAGGTGTAACAGGAGGACAACCTCGCAGTTGCACTCTGAAATAATTGTTAGGAGAGGGTGGACAGCAAGATGGAAGAAAGAGAATATGAATGGAGGTACAGTAAAAGGAACGAAAGAGGTTGCAGCTAGGGGCCGAAGGGGCGCTGCAAAGAACCTTTAGTAATGCCTACAGTGCACCCCGTAAGGTGCACTGACGGCACTTCCCCCCTGCGGGGAGACTAGAATATAGAATTTAGGCCAAAGGCCAAGCGCTGTGACCTATGAGGTCATTCAGCGCTGGAAGGGAAGTTGACATAATGAAGGTCTGAAAGGTGTACCAGGAGGAAAACCTCAGTACAATGATAAATTATCGTCAGTATCATTTGTAATTGTGAAGCGTTATTATGCCTCTTTACTTTCTGCTACTGTGAAATACTGCGGAAATTATTATTATTATTATTATTATTATTATTATTATTATTATTATTATTATTATTATTATTATTATTACTGAGAGTTGCCGTACACTCACCCTTTTCGGTAAACTGTATCTGAATTCTGTATCTACATATGATCTCTTGATGAAAAATAAGCTCATGCTATTATTATTATTATTATTATTATTATTATTATTATTATTATTATATTAGCAAAACATGCAAATTGGGAAAAAACCGAAATCCTTCATTCTGGAGAAAAAAAAATTGCAAACTGAGAAGACGTGAAATAAAAAACACAAATCCTTCATTCTAGAAAAAATTGCAAACCGGGAATACGTGAAATAAAAAAAAAAATCCTTCATTCTGAAAAAAAAAAAAAAAAAAAAAAAAATGCAAACCGAGATGACGATATCACGTTGGGAAATAAAAAAAAAAAAAGAACGGATGAAAGCAAGAAAATTAATCACTTCTGCATCAAGAGATAAATGTATCTCAGTTGGTCGACCTTATAATGACGACAGTAGTAATGAACACAGACCAGTTCAAAAATGCTGGCGTTAAATCATTATGCAAGAAAATATGTATATGTTCTCAGTATCTTGGGAAATTTAACATTAACGTAATTCTCAGCATTTAGGGAAATTTAACATTGACGATATTCTTAGCATATAGGGAATTTTATTAGCATAATTCTCAGCATTTAGGAAATTTAACATTAACGAAATTCTCGTCATTTAGGGAAATTTATTAACACAATTCTCAGCACTTTGGGAAATATAACGTTAACGAAATTCTCAGTATTTAGGTAAATTTAACATCAACAAAATTCTCAGCATTTAGGGTAATTTATTGACACAATTCTCAGCATTTATGGAAATTTATCAACAAAATTCTCAGCATTTGGGGAAATTTAACATTAATGCAGTTCTCAGCATTGAGGGAATTTTAATAAATGAAATTCTCGGCATTTATGGAAATTTACGCTACCATTAACGAAATACTCAACATTTAGGGAAATTTACTAACGAAATTCTCAGCATTTAGGGTAATCTATTGACAATTCTCAGCATTTAGGGAAATTTATATAACAAAATTCTCAGCATTTAAGGAATTTTAACATTAACGGAATTCCCAGCATTTAGGTAAATTTAACAATAAGGGAATTATCAGCTTATAGGGAAATTTAACATTAACGAAATATTCAACATTTGGAGAATTTTAACATTAACGAAATTCTCAGCATTTAGGGAAACTTATTAACGAAATTCTCAGCATTTATGGAAATTTTGCTTGAACGAAATTCTCAGCATTTATGGAAATTTAACGTGAATGGAATTCTCAGCATTTAGGGAATTTCTGCACGAACGAAATTCTCAGCATTAAGCGAAATTTAACATTAACGAAATTCTCAACATTTATGGAAATTCAACATTAACGAAATTCTCAGCATTTAGGGAAATTTAACATTGACAAAATTCTCAGCATTTAGGGAAATTCAACATTAACGAAATTCTCAGCATTTATGGAAATTTAACATTAACGAAATTCTCAGCATTTAGGGAAATTTTTTAACAAAATTCTCAGCATTTAGGGAAATTTAACATTAACGAAATTCTCAGCATTTAGGGAAATTTTACACATTTCTCAGGATTTAGGGGAATTTATCAATAACGAGATTCTTAGCATTTAGGAAAATTTGACATTATCGAATTTCTCAGCATGTATGCAAATTTAACATTAACGAAATTCTCAGCATTTAGGGAAATCTAACATTAACGAAATTCTCAGCATGTACGGAAATTTAACATTAACGAAATTCTCAGCATGTAGAGAAATTTAACATTAACGAAATTCTCAACATTTAAGGAAATTTATCATTAACGAAATTAACAGCATTACATTAACTTACCTCGATTAGAAACATGTAGTTTATGTACAGTATATACAATATATATATAATTATATATATATACACATATATAATTATATGTAATTTTCAATTTTTATCAAAGGGTGATTTGCTCGCAAATATAGCACGGTAACAAACATATAATTTCGCCATGCAAGGAAATTAGTATACAAAAATTTAAGCACGTAATATCCGCCCGTGGGACATTCTCTCCCATGCTTTCTCCCCCTCCCCTACCGCACCCCCCGGCTCCTGATTAGGCCCTCGAGGGGAACGGAGGGTGGGAAATCTCCCCCGCCGATTTTGTATTTAAACAGGAAACAGTTTTATTTTATTCGCAGCGAACGATCCCGCGTAAACAAGCGAACTACAAATCACGGTTGTTTGCGGGATTTCAAAGGGGGTGTTTTGAGTTATTATTATTATTATTACTATTTCTCTAAATGAAACCTATTCACACGGAACAAGCCCACCAAAGGGGCCACTGACTTGAAATTCAAGCTTCCAAAGAATGTTGGTTTCAACCTCCCACCGCAGATCCCACACTGCAGCGGTAACTGATCATGGTACAGGGCCATTTTTCATCGCCCTGGGGGGGACGCGAACCCCCGACATCTGAGCGGGATGTCACGACGCTAGCCACCACACCAGCGGACCAGTAAGTGGCAAGGAAACAAAACTATTATTATTATTATTATTATTATTATTATCTAATAACTGATCTCCGTTTCCGTATTTCCCATTACCTTCCGTTACGTCTTTCGAATGGACACCTTAATATTCTTTGGAAGCCTGAATTTCAAGTCAATGGCCCCTGTGGTGGGCTTGTTCCATATGGATAGGGTTCATCTTCTTGATAATAATAATAAAAATATTATCATTATTATGGGTAGTATGTAGAGTACGGGGGGTCACGAATTACTTGGGGGGGTCCAGGGAGGGGGGCGAAGCTCCCCCGGCCAGGTTAGGACACTGCGTCCAAGGTAAGGTTCGGTAAAGGCAAGTCTGGTTAGGATATATTCTCTCTGAAATGCCTTCTACAGAAATATCTACAGTAGGCCCACTGTAGCCCTGACCCCCTACTCTGCATTTGCTCTATTATTATTATTATTATTCTAAGACAATTTCGAACCCTAGATGTTAAGAGAAATTAGACAGAATAAATATAAAATGCGAAGACTTATTAATGCAGCACGCAGACTGTTCAGCAAAGATACGAACGCTTAAAGAGATCTCGGGGAAGGAATTCCAGATACGTCTATTAAAATAAACACGATAATTACGAAGCAGACGAACAGGTTAATATTAAAGATTTATACGACCGACAAAATAAATAAACCCTTCAAGCTGGGACGCAGGAGGTCCTCCAAATTTAATCTTGGAGATGACAATAATGATGATAATTAAGAGATAGTCGGAGGTCCTCCAAATATTATCTTGAAGATGATAATGATAATAATGACAATAAAAATGTAGTCGGGTCAATAATCTTGGAGATGATAAAGAAAAAATAATCGGAGGTACTAAAATAATCATGATGATATTATTAAAAAATAATCGGAGGGCCTCCAATAATCCAGATGATGATAATTAAAAAAATAATCGGAGTGATGATATTATGATAATCTGGGAGTTGATGATAACGATAATAATGACAATATAAAAAATAATTGGAAGTCCTCCAAATATTATCTTGGAGTTGATGATAATGATAGCAATGAAATAAGACAATAAAGTAACAATCGGAGGTCCTCCAAATATAATCTTGGAGATGATAATGATAATGGTGATGATAATAAACAACAGAACAAAGAAATTTAAATGGTCAGGCTTAACTCCCTTCCCGTCACTCGCGCGAAAGCACACAAGCACACTATAAAAAAAATAGTTTTACCGTAACTAAGCGTAGCTTAGGCCGAGGCTATTTTTACTTGAACAATTACAAAATAATTCCCATGAGTTATATCTGCATACCCATTAATGCATCGCATCAATTCAAATTGCAACATAAACCACGGTTTTGTTATTCTTTAGGTAAATACTCTAATACTGCGAAAAAAAGTTGCGTGCATGGAAAAAAAAATCCGCTGGAAGAACGTAGCCTACGCTGCAATGACGGAGAAAAAAATGTGTAATATTCTATGTCTATAACGGTAAAGATACATAAATACAGTCTTATTTCATATATAGCAGCAGCAAAGCTACTGATATAAAAATATAGAAATCATTTACTCACACAAATATGTATAAATATTTATAGGTATAAATATAATTAATACACATACTGTATATATATATATTAATATATATATATATATATATATATATATATATATATATATATATATATATATATATATATATATATATATATATATATATATATATATATATATATATATATATACATATATATACACAACACAAAGCTAGTGATACATTTTAATACAGTGTCATTTAAAATATGAGTCAAGTTAATCATGCACAATAGTCTCATTATTCTTATATAGTGCACCACCCACTCACACTATACCAGGACAGATTAACAGACAGGAACAGACAAAATCGAATTCTGTACAGAAACTCAAACCCTTACCGAGGAGATCGTAATGTGACCGAGGGAGCGCCGGAAACGGCGCCGGGGGCAGGCGGGGTCCTCCTGCGGAAGTCCTGGGGGCCAAGAGGCTCTCTATGGTGAACACGGACGACGGCGCCCTCGACGCCGGGGGCAGCATGCCGCCCTCTGTGGCCTCCCCGGAGGCCAGGCACCTCAGCTGTTCCGAGGCCGAGGCGTAGCTCTTGAGAGGGTCGGGGAACTGCAAGGGCATCTTCAGGTGGTCGGAGGCCGCGGCGGCGCCCCCGGCGCCGTAGGCCTTGAGGTGCTCGTGGCCCAGGTATAGTCTCATGTGCTCGGGCATCAGGTACTTGAGGTGCTCGGAGGTCAGGTAGTGCTTCAGGTGGTCGCTGGACGCCAGGTATTGCTTGAGGGGGTCGCTGGCGCCCATGTACTGCGTCAGGTGGTGGAGGTAAGACGGGTAGGGGTAGTGGGGCAGCGGTGCCAAGCAGGGTAGCGGGGAGGAGGAGGAGGTGAGGTGGTCGGAGACCGACACAGACACGGCCGCGGGCAGCGGCAGGCCAGCAGGCGGAGCCAGCGGAGGGAGAGTGGACGACACCGGAGACGATCCCGAAGACCTCACGCTCCCTGTCTCCACCATCTTGCCACCAGCAGTCGCCACTTTGCAACTCTTCGGGAGGACGACGCCCGGGGCTCACGACAAAGCCAAGCGGTTCAGACGGAGCTCGTCGAAGGAGGAGGAGGGATTCCCTTCAGGAAGGAGAGGAAGTTCACTGAAAAAAGTACGTGCGGCGTCCTTGGGGAACTCACAACAACAACCGTCCACAGAAACTGTCGTCGTCGTCTCTAGTCTCAATTCCACATCGAAAACGCACTGAGAGTTGCTCTCGCGCCTCGGCGTCAGTCACCTGCGTCGCACGACTGGCGAGTGAGTGAGCAATTCATCTCTCATCACTCACCATAAATCAGTTTTGAATACTTAAGCTCCTCCCATGGCCGTCCGTGACCGCTGATAAGCCGCGGAATCGTCTCAGCCACGCCCCTCTGCCAACGAGCGGCGCTCATTCGTTCAGCGGGATTTGCGCTGGCCAATGGGCGGCCGCCGCAGCGGGGGTGGGGAGGGGGAATCACGGGCGTTCCCGGGAGTTCTCTCGCCGTTAAGGGATTTCGACTATGGCTATCAGATCTCTTCTATCCATTTGAGTCGCATCGAATGAAATTTAAGAAACTTAAGACGCCGGAAGGAAGTCGACGGGAGAGGGTGATTGATCTGTAGCACGAAAATATGAACAGTTAATTCCGTTCACCCGTCAGTCACTCATTTAAAAAAAAAATTAGACTTATTGCACGTTCACTAGAAGCAACAGGCGAGACTGACTGGCTAACTGGCTGACTGATGACTGGATGGGTGTTGAAATTGGGATATTGGGAAGTTAATCTATCTCAATATGCTGGAGTTACTGACAGCTTTGTATCCTCGATCTCCCCTCCGTTCTCTCTCTCTCTCTCTCTCTTTCTCTCTCTCTCTCTCTCTCTCCCCTTTTCTCACACCGCCTGTCAACGTCAGCGATGCTTAAAAAGTTGGGGAAAATGAGTCAAAGACTTTTCCATTGCTTAATTAGGCGTTAAATCATTTAACATTTTACAAATGCGCATTAAATTAGCTGATTACAGAAAAGCGTTAATTACAGCGGGGGGAATAATATTCCTGAAGTTATATACTGCTATATACGTAATTGGATTTTCATTCGTGTCCTGACATTTAGAATAATCTCATTCCAGGTGAAAGAGCGCTGACGAAGACCGATTGATTGATCGTGACGATTCAGCTGGCGTCACGCAACTCCTACGTGATTGCTATTTGGTGATAATTATCTCCTCAGTAGGTGTTAAAAAATATAAAGGAAGATATTGTGACATGCTATCTGCTAATAAATAAGTTTTTCATAGATTTATGATGTCTTATATGCATATGAATGATGTATTTAGGTATCTGTTAATAAATAGTTTGGAAAAAAATTTTACGGTCTATATTTTAACATATATTAGCGTTGACTGGTAACAGGGAAGTACAACGGTCTATCGTTTTTTTAAGCGTTACGATCAATCTTTTCTGCTTCATTCGTCTTTTTTATTTTATTTTATTTTATTTATTTATTTGTTTGTTTCCCGTAGGCCTGAAAATGATTGGAGCATTAACTGGTCTGTTCCATGAGCTTTGATAAAAGTGTAACATTAAGCAATGATACAAAAATAACCACATCATAAAAATTAATATACTTCCTCAAGAATGACAGAACCTGACTACTGTAGATTAGAATCATTTCAAAGATATATTTACTTAAGAATGTTTATTTGACAAAATCCCAGAGCTTACCCAAGCAAAGGCGTTTCACGAATATGCTCATGAAAATATCGCCTTCGAGAATAGGGGAACATAATAACATTCTTGAACAAACTTACCAAAGAATTTTATTTAATGAGAGCAGGTTACCAAAGAGCATTTAGCAGGCTACAGAAACATTTCATAGAATACGCCTACATAAGAAGTGTCTCATAATACTTAATACCACGTAGGCAATCGTCTATGTACTGTTGAGATTGACAGTCTTCAGAATATTATTATTTGAACTTAAGACATTCCTAGGCAGTTTTAGTGGAATATTCTATTTTTTTTTACTAAATATTTCTTATTTTCAAAAAATAATTTACAATGTCAACTTGTCCCACGGCTGGTCCATATTTATCAATATGCAATATAGTACGGAACTCCCGTAGGGAGGTAGTGCCGTCAGTGCACCTCATGCGGTGCACTGTAGGCATTACTTAAGGTTCTTTGCAGCGTGCCTTCGGCCCCTAACTGCAACCTCTTTCGTTCCTTTTACTGTACCTCCTTTCGTATTCTCTTTCTTTCATCTTACTTTCCACCCTCTCCTATAACAATTGATTCATAGTGCAACTGCTTTGAGGTATTCCTCCTGTTACACCTTTCAAACCTTTTCAGCGCTGAATGACCTCATAGGTCCCAATGCTTGGCCTTTGGCCTAAATTCTTTATTCAATTTAGTTCAGTTCAATGTACAGTACGTAACGTTCCTAGGGCCGGGACTTGCTGTCTCGACCACCTATATCGGTTGGATCTTACCGTCTCAACTTTTAACATTCCGTCTTTTTTTTTTTTTTTTTTTTTGTGCTACGGGTACATTAGTAACCTAACAATTTAACAAGACCTCTGATAACACAATATTACCTGTTAATTCCATTTACCCGTAAATCACTTATTAAAAAAAAGATGCTCAAATCATCTTATATCTGATTGAATTATATTTTATTCAATCAGATATTAAATTACATAAGCGTCTTTTACAGTGAAAATAAAAAATTAAACTCAGGGGAAAAACCAGTATAACATCAAAACACCTAATCAGAACATAAATAGGCTAATACAAAAACGAGTACCGCGCACTAACACCTTTTGAAGTACCGCTCACGCATATGATCAGTCAAGATAGAATTGAACTGAGTATAGAATTTAGGCCAAAGGCCAAGCACTGAGACCTATGGGGTCATTCAGCGCTGAAACGGAAATTGACAGTAAAAAGGTTTGAAAGGCGTAACAGGAGGAAAACCTCAAAGCAGTTGCACTATGAATCAGTTGTCAGGAGAGGGTGGAAAGTGAAATGGAAGAGAGAATATGAAAGGAGGTACAGTAAAAGGAACGTAAGAGGTTGCAGCTAGGGGCCGAAGGCACGTTGCAAAGAAATTTAAGTAATGCCTGCAGGATCAGTCAAGATATCTCACGGCGATGATATGAGTCTTAGTTCACTCCTCTCTGAAGAGGGTGACAGGTAAAGTTTCATTCAGTGTCTCTCTAAATTACCGCTTGTTTTATCTGATTGGCTAAGTGGCTGACACGCCCATCCGTTCAGCCAATCGGAATCCGTGCCTTAAAATGAGGTATGCAGAGATATAACCATACAAAACTATAGAAATTATGTGAGAGGAAGAACTCAGAATTATGTGAGTAACTGAAGTCTGCAGTGTTCCTCTCTCTCTCTCTCTCTCTCTCTCTCTCTCTCTCTCTCTCTCTCTCTCTCTCTCTCTCTCTCTCTCTCTCTCTCTCTCTCTCTATATATATATATATATATATATATATATATATATATATATATATATATATATATTTGAGGTTTAAAATTAGGAATGATAGTAACTTAATTTATGGCTCCGCCTTTACAACAGACAAAGAAAGTTCAAATATTCTTGTACAATCAAGGGTGATTTCCTCAATATCGGCGCAAAAGGAGACCATTTTTCCGTATATAAAAAAAAACTAACAATTGGAAAACAGTATCGTATACATATACACACGAATCCTCGACATACTTACGTCTATACACGGGGACTCTTAGAAGTGAGTAATGCTTTATAGCGTCCTAAATATGGTAGAAAATAAGAATTATTTCTGTACAACTCCTCGCGTGCAAGCTTTTCTATCTGACTGTCGTTGCAGTCTTTCAGAATATAAATTAAAAAGGTAGTGTGGAAGACTGTGTTTATAATCAGCAATGAATTCTGTCCCTTTTCCGACAGTAATAATAATAGTGATAATAATAATAATAGACTTTTTGTAGTATGGAATACTGTGTATGTAATCAGTAATGCATTCTGTCCCTTTTCCGATGGTCATGATAATAATAATAATAATAATAATAATAATAATAATAATAATAATGATAACAATAATAATAATAATAATAATAATAATAATAATAATAATAATAATAATAATAATAATGATAATAGGTCTTATTAAAAAGGATGGCTGTATTATGCGAATTTATCTTATATAGTGTCTTCCTTATGATTCGCTTTTCAGGCTCAGCGATGTTAGTCAGTAACTGGCCGATATTCATGTTGGAAAAGGACAGTGTGCGGAATATTCTTTTATTACAATATTCAATCAGAAATCGTTCGTCTGGGTTCAGGTTCTAAAGGGTACCGTCGACCTGTTTCGACCAGCTCGTTGGTCATCCTCTGGACGTGGTTGCAGGAAAAAACGATGTGCAATTGGTAAAACAGGTCATGATCGGTGCTGAATTATGATTGGCTGCCCTCAAAAACATCATCAAGAATAATGTCAGCCTGTTGACTCCAACAGAAACATACATCTGGTCATCTATTACAAGAGCAGAAAGACGAGCAGCCTGGTTATGCGCAACAACCCAGCCCCCCCTCAGCAGGACCCCTTGAAGAAAACCAACGTGGTATACCGGTACTCATGCCCCGTCCGAGGATGCCTCGGTTCCTACATCGGTATGACCACCATGCGTTTCTCCAAAAGGATTTCCTGCCACGCCCAAGAGGGGCTATCTTTAATCATGCCAGGACCGTCCATAACCAGAGGATAGCAAGAAAAGACATAATCACGAACATCGAAGTGATTGACCAAATTACCGACCACCGCCGCCTACGCCTCTTGGAAGCATTGCACATTGGGAAGGAGAAACCAACACTCAACATTACGCAAGAAACCTTTCTCCTCCCCACGGCAGCCAGGAGACATGCACCGAGCGATCGCCATAGCGTACGAGCAAATCAAAATTCGGCATCCGAGGATCGAAATTCTTCTCTTCATCCTCAGCACTACAACGCCGCTCGCACGCAAGACGAAAACAGAACTTGGATGGGAAGGCTCCGCCCGAGGGTACATGCCCCGGCAGCCAATCATAATTCAGCACCGATCATGACCTCCCCTATAAATACAAACCCGAGCACATCGTTTCTTCAGACCTTCTGCAACCACGTCCAGAGGATGACCAACGAGCTGGTCGAAACATGTCGACGGTACCTACAATAGAACCTGAACCCAGACGAACGATTTCTGATTGAATATTGTAATAAAGACTTCCAATATTCCGCACTGTCCTTTTCCAACATGAATATCGGCCAGTTACTGACTAACATCGCTGAGCCTGAAAAGGAATCATAAGAGGATAGAAAATACACTATATAAGATAAATTCGCATAATACAGCCATCCTTTTAATAAGACCTGTTTAAAAATCTACTCCCTTCAAATAATAATAATAATAACAGTAAAAATAGGCTTTTCTGTATTTCCGGACAAGCCGTAAGGACTGTAAGCAAGTAAATTGGAAACAGAGAGATATGGTATCAAGAAGGATATTTTAACAATGTAATAATAATAATAATAATAGACTTGCTAGCATTTCCGGACAAGACCTAAACACAGTGTGCCGGTAAATTAGATATATATAAAAATATGGTATCAAGACGAATATTTTACCAATACAATAATGATAATAATTACTGCTACGTATAATTGGTGTTACATTTCATCTCACTGTACACAAATATTTTAGGTAGGCTAAATGCGTAACGACATTCATAAATAACATGTAAGAAATGCGCCGGAGTTTCTTCGGCGAAATCGAGTTTTCTGTACAGCGCATAATCAAAGCCAACGAAAACAGATCTATCTTTAGGTGGTCTCGGTATAATGCTGTACGAGCCGCGGACCATGAAACTGTAATCACCGCCTGGTGGTGGCCTATCCTATATCATTGCCAGAAGCACGACTGTGGCTAACTTTAACCTTAAATAAAATGAAAACTACTGAGGCTAGAGGGCTGCAATTTGGTATGTTTGATGATTGGAGGGTGGATGATCAACATACGAATTTGCAGCCCTCTAGCCTCATTAGTTTTTAAGATCTGAGGGCGGACAGAAAAGTGCCGACAGAAAAAGTGCAGACAGAATAAAGTGCGGTCAGAAAACAGCGCGGACAGAATAAGGTGCGGACAGAATAAAGTGGGGACAGAATAAAGTGTGGACAGAATAAAGTGCGGACAGAAAAAAGTGAGGGCAAAAAACAGTGCGGATAGAATAAAGTGCGGACAGAATAAAGTTCGGACATAATAAAATGCGGAAAGAAAAATTGCGGACAGAAAAAAGTGCGGGCAAAAAACAGTGCGGATAGAATAAAGTGCGGACAGAATAGCCTAAAGTGCGGACAGAATAAAATGCGGAAGAAAAAGTGCGGACAGAATAAAGTGCGGACGGACAGACAAAGCCGGTACAATAGCCTTCTTTTACAGAAAACTAAAATGGAGAAAAACACACAAAGTGCAAGTGTGATTTCATAAACACGCTAACTAATGCAAATATCCTTTCATTCGTATCTCGGCTTAAGTGAATCAAATAAAAAACACGTAATGTGCATGTGTGTATTTACAAACACTCTAGAGTATACTTAGCGCAACCCTTTCTTGCATTGATATATGTGTATTTACAAAAGCAATCCATTATTAGTTTATTTACACACATTAATAATAAATAATAATAATAATAATAATAATAATATCCTTTATTTCAGCTCAGGGACTTATACAAGGAACATACAAAGTAGAGAAAATACCTGTACAATACACGCTTAATTTAGATACACGAGATAAAAGGATTTTACAGATGCCAAAGTAGTAGTAATAATAATAATAATAATAATAATGATAGTATTCATGATAATGGTAATGACAGTAGTAATATAGAGAATAGCAGTAAAGATAAGAAAAATGATAACAATTAAATACAGTTGCATACAATTAATTTCCAGCTAAGGACTTTAGGAGCAAACAGAATTCAGGAAAAGAATGCTAAATACGAAAAATGAAAAAAAGCTGACATACTTATAAATAAAATAAAACACGTATAACGTACATGTGTACAATTATAAACACGTATACCCTGCTTAGAATATGTTCAGTCTTTGTGTAGTTCCGTGTGTATTTACACGCGCTAACCTACTTACAAATCCTTTCCTTTGTGTATTTGTGTGTACTAAAACACGAACTTGCTTAATCCCAATCTATTCCACTATACTACAAAGCCTCTCTCTCTCTCTCTCTCTCTCTCTCTCTCTCTCTCTCTCTCTCTCTCTCTCTCTTATAAGTCCTTCGCTCTGTGTATTTGTGCGTACTGAAACACGAACCAGCTCAATCCTAATCTATTCTCTCTCTCTCTCTCTCTCTCTCTCTCTCTCTCTCTCTCTCTCTCTCTCTTCATATGGAGCGGGCAACAACAACATCAGCAGCCTTGGAGCGGTCTACGGCGCCTTCTGCATGGAAGAGTAGGAGGAGGAGGAGGAGGAGGAGGAGGAAGGCGCCTTTGATTCCATTATCTCGGGCGACAATTATTAAGCCCTCCAAGACGCTGTAACCCTCAAGTCGCCGTCTAAGGCGCCCTAAGCCGGTTATGGAATCGTCTTGAGAGCCAGGTGGTGTTACAAGGTGTTGACCCTCATAACGACTTCGTAGAAGTTGGGGGCGGCGGTGTTCGGTGTTCCGCTTGGCACCTGCGACGCCGACGGTCTACGTAACAGCGTGTGTTATGGTGGTGTTACGGAACTCTTTGGGGATTGAAGTAGATTGGGGGTTGGCTGGGGGTGGTGTTACGTGCCTACGCGCATACATATATATACACACACAAACAAAAATACGCACACATACAGTCAGGACTTTGGAACACTTAGAGTTGGGGGTATTACGTGCCTGCGCGCACACATACACACACACACATACGCACAAACACACTCAGGACTTGTAGGCTAACTCTTATGAGAATGAAATGAAAGATGACGGAAGTGTTATACACACACACAACACACACACACACACAAGCAGTTACGACTTGAGAATGCTTAGGGAAGCAAAATGGAAGATGATGAAATAGGTGTTACACACACACACACACATACACACACATACACACAAACAGGACTTGGAAACCCACAGTGACAAAAATAGCTGAGGTTAGTGTGACACTCACACACTCAGCTACAAGGTGCTTGAATTGTCCACCACGTGCTAAGAGAGATAGAGAGAGAGAGAGAGAGAGAGAGAGAGAGAGAGTTTGATGAACTGGAATTGTTTCCCCATGATGAGAGTGGGGGTCTGAGCTGGGGGGGAAATGTGGCTTACCTTGTAGCAGAAATCTTACCTGGTCAATTATGAAATCAATTATGATATATGATGACATTCTTAGTGAAAAATTTGAAGAAGCTCTCTGTCTGTCTGTCTGTCTCTCTCTCTCTCTCTCTCTCTCTCTCTCTCTCTCAGTTGGTAATTTGACCAGCAGATATTCCCGATGGCCATGGGTAGTCAATTATCGTTATTATTATATATTTACATAAGGAGGTTTTTGTGTGAAATGCATACTTCAAATATCGGCTTGTGGTTGACATTATGGTCTAGGTAAGTAGACGATATTCTGCTTTCACCTGCGTTTATTTCTTTTACGTCCAGAGAGAGAGAGAGAGAGAGAGAGAGAGAGAGAGAGAGAGAGAGAGAGAGACGCTAGTAAACTGATAATGCAAGCAAGAATTTACATTACCACATTTATAAGCGTCCATTTCTGTAGGGAAAATTTATATGTACTCATAAATTGCGAATGTATATCGCATTTTATTATTGATAGAGAGGTAGAGAGAGAGAGAGAGAGAGAGAGAGAGAGAGAGAGAGAGAGAGAGAGAGAGAGATATGCAAGTAAACTGGTAATTAAACGTGCATAATGAGAATTAAGAACTCACACTGCTACAATTTTGAGCGTCGACTTCTATAGGTTAAAATTCATAACATTTGCATACAATCATAAATTACTTTATATTAAATCTTATAGCTGACATATAATTTTCCAACCCTTATGCAAACACTAAAAAAAAAAAAAAATACAACACTTTCAAAGAAGGAAGCACGAACTATAAAAAAAAGGCCACGACGCAAAAAAAAACACACACACAAATAAACAAACAAAAAAAAAAGTAAATAACTGAAACCATTCAAGAGTAATTACAAATACAATTATGACTTAATCATTTGATATAAAATCAAGCCTTACAACGGCGCTGCCGCGTAATTAATTAGTCGCTTTTGTGGCGCCAAGTAATATTTTGCCGGGGCACAATGGCAGGATGCTTCTATCCGCACCTCAAAAATGGCAAATCTTTTAATCGCATTTGAATGTCGTATTTCACCTGGGGTAATCTCGCCTGCTGGAAATTAATGTTAATGTCATATTTTTTTATGGCGTGGGTATGTGATAAGGGCATTGTTGTTATGACATTGATTCATGCTTATACTTATCTCTCACCTGCTAATATTAATCATGTTCATATTTTTTTATAACGTGGGTATGCGGTGCAGGCATTACTTGTTATGACATTGATTCATCCTCACACCTATCCCTCTGTTATGACATGGGCAGTTGTTGTAATAACGCTTGTAATATCACCTGCTGGAAATTAATGTTAATGTCATATTTTTTATGACATGGGTATGCGATTGGGCATTATTGTTATGACATTGATTCATACTCGTACTAACCCTTCTGTTATGACATGGGAGTTGTCGTATCACCTGTAATCTCACCTGCTGGAAATTTTAATATTAATGTTATATTTTTTTATGACGTGGGTATGGGGTGGGGTCATTGTTGTTATGACATTGACTCATACTCGTACTTATCGCTCTGATATGACATGGGCAGCTGTCGTATCACCTGTAGTAATATCACCTGCTGGAAATTAATGTTAATGTCATATTTTTTTTGTGACGTGGGTACGCGGTGGGGCCATTGTTGTTATGACATGGGTAGTTGTTGTAATAGCACCTGTGGTAATCTCACTTGCTGGAAATTAATGCTAATGTCATATTTTTTATGACATGTGCATGTGATGTGGGCATTGCTGTTATGACATTGATTCGAACTTATACTGATCTCTCACCTGCTAATATTAATCATGTTAATGTTATATTTTTTATGACATGGGTATGCGATGAGAACATATTTGTTATGACATTGATTCAATAGACTCTCATGGTAAATATTACCAAGCGTTTTAAAATCTACATATCAAGTAAGTATTGTAAGGTCTACTTATATTTTTATCTATTTATTTTATGACTTTTTTTTTATTTTGTCTTTTCTTTAAATTGATTTCTTCCTTCTCTATTCCTTATTATCTTTTGTTACTTCTTTCAAATGAACGCCAGATTCTTTGGAAGCTTGAATTTCAAGTCAATGGCCCTTTTTTGTGGGCTTGTTCCATATGAATAGGGTTCATCTTCTGAATAATAATAATAATAATAATAATAATAATAATAATAATAATAATAATAATAAATAATAATAATAATAATAATGAACTTGTTCCATATGAATAGGGTTCATCTTCTGAATAATAATAATAATAATAATAATAATAATAATAATAATAATAATAATAATAATAATAATAATAATAATGAACTTGTTCCATATGAATAGGGTTCATCTTCTGAATAATAATAATAATAATAATAATGAATAATAATAATAATAATAATAATAATAATGAACTTGTTCCATATGAATAGGGTTTCATCTTCTGAATAATAATAATAATAATAATAATAATAATAATAATAATAATAATAATATGACAGTTCCATATGAATTTCAAAACCACTACTAATAATAATAATAATAATATAATAATAATAATAATAATAATAATAATAATAATAATAATAATAATAATGAACAGTTCATTTTAAAAACCATCTTTGAATAATATAATAATAATAATAATAATAATAATAATAATAATAATAATAATAATAATAATAATAATAATGATAATGAACTTGTTCCACATAATAATAATTCATCTTCTGATAATAATATGACAGTTCAGTTTCAAAACCACTCTTAATAAGAATAATAATATTAATAATAATATGACAGTTCACTTTAAAAACCACTAAGATAATAATAATAATAATAATAATAATAATAATAATAATAATAATAACGCAACAGTTCAGTTTCAAAATCACTCTTAGGATGACAAACCTGGCCCTTTCCCCCCTCTCCCCCGCCACCCCTTGCTCCTCCCCCCCCCTCCAAAAAAAAAAAATCGCCCACCCATCCTGAATTCTACCCAAAATTAACTGAACTGAATGGCGTCAGCCCGCTGAAGTCAGCTACTGCTGAGTGTTCAGTAGCCACACTTTTCATTGTAGCAGAATACCTTTCAGATTTCGAAGCTGATGTACTACGTGAAAGGAGGTCATGATTCATTATATATTTATGATTCATTATATATTAATGATTTATTATACATTTATGATTCATTATATATTTATGATTCATTATATATTATTCGTGATTCATTATATATTTATGATTCATTATACAGTCATGATTCATTATGTATTTATGATTTATTATAATTTATATTCATGATTCATTACATATTCATGATTCATTATATATTCATGATTCATTGAAAATTTATGATTCATTATATATTTATGATTCATTATATATTCATGATTCATTTTATATCCATGATTCATTATATATTTATGATTTCATTATATATTTATTATATCAAAATGCCAGGAATCATTACTGAGTTGTGATGATATTTTTTCTGCATGGATAAATAGTGTCACAAATTATAGCAAATATTCTTGCATTGATTCATACATTTATACACCACATACCGATTCGAGTATGCTTGATGAGATAATCGGTGTGGAGTGTATAACTGTATGAATTAATACAAGAATATTTGTACCAGTTTATGAAAATGTCTATCCATGCAGAGAAAAAATCTTATAAAAAAAAAGCAGCGTTTTGTTATAGGGTTTTTGTTGTACAAAATTCAAATGTTGTAATTAGAAGAGAATTGAAGGTGGTTATTAAGGCAATTTTAACAACTCATTTGCTTGTATTTAATGTTGCATGCATGCATACGAGTATGAATTATTAAAAAAATACTTGCATTCCTGTACGCAAGCATACGCTGGATATCAATTCGCCTGTATTCGCTAGAGAGAGAGAGAGAGAGAGAGAGAGAGAGAGAGAGAGAGAGAGAGAGAGAGAGAGAGAGAACCCGGCATTATGCAATGAATGCAAACAGGCGTTATTGTTAAACATCAAATCATTTAGTGCCCTGATTCATTTAGGCAGCATCACAAATTAAAGGTGAGCCATCCGCCATTACCTGCCTATCCGTTACCTGTAGAAAGGATGGTTGACAAATTACCTGTATTAGGGATGGTTGATAAATTACCTGTAGAAAGGATGGTTGACAAATTACCTGTATGAAGGATGGTTGATAAATTACCTGTATGAAGGATGGTTGATAAATTACCTGTATGAAGGATGTTGATAAATTACCTGTATGAAGGATGGTTCATAAATTACCTGTATGAAGGATGTATGATAAATTACCTGTGTGAAGGATGGTTGATAAATTACCTGTATGAAGGATGGTTGATAAATTACCTGTATGAAGGATGGTTGACAAATTACTTGCATTAAGGGTGGCTGAAAATTACCTGTATCAGGGATGGTTGACAAATTACCTGCATTAATGATGGTTGGAAAATTACCTGTACTAAGAATGGTTGACAGATTACCTGTACTAAGGATGGTTGATAAATTACCTATATGGAGAATGGTTGACAAGTCACCTGTATTAAGGATGGTTGATAAATCACCTGTAATAGGGATGGTTGATAAATTATCTGTATGAAGGATGGTTGACAAATTACTTGCATTAAGGATGGTTGACAAATTACCTGTATGAAGGATGGCTGACAAATTGCTTGCATTAAGGATGGTTGACAAATTACCTGCATTAAGGATAGTTGATAAATTACCCGCATTAAGGATGGTTGACAAATTAGGCTACCTGCACTAAGGATGGTTGACAAATTACCTGCATTCAGGATGGTCGAATAGACTAGGGAGAGTGGCATCATAGTAATTCCAATCTATACGTAAGAAGGCTTTAGTTTTTCCCGTAACTTAATGAATCTCTCTCTCTCTCTCTCTCTCTCTCTCTCTCTCATTATTATTCCGGCTTATATGGCTTTCATGCATACGTTCTAATTGCTTATATTCTTATCTCCACTTCATTTCTTTCTCATGTAATCTCACGCGACAATTTAGCGTCGCAGAAACAATGGTCAGCGACGAGAGATTTATTACAAAGACTATTACTTTTGCGAATTCTTGTTGTGCATTTATTGTTATTACCGAGGTTATTTTTTTTTATATAGAAATGCGAACTGTACGGGGTAATGATCTGAAATGAAGTGGTTTATTATCATTATTATTATTATTATTATTATTATTATTATTATTATATCTGGAATACTTTATTCAGATACGAAACAAGAAAAATATTTAGTTTAGCGATGGGTGATATTATATGTATATATATGTATATATGAAAATGTATGCACATATATAAACATGTATACTGTATATATATATATAAATATATATGTATATATAAACACACACACACACACATATATATATATATATATATATATATATATATATATATATATATATATATATATATATATATATATATATATATATAGGCTATACACACACATACATACATACATACACAGAAAGATATATGTAAACGATCATACACACAAAAACCCCTTGTATACATTCATAAATCTTATACATTTACGCCCACACATCTTCCACTAACGGCACGCCCTTCCTTTAAGCACGGGACGCCAATCCATCAAAGGCCGGACAAACAACGCCCACAAAAGACAGAGGTACCCGAGAAAAGGTGTTGACATCCACAAACAAAAAAAGGACTCCTTGTCTCCCCTTCCGAGGCATCCTACGCCCACCCCCGCCCCCGCTGCATTCCAAGGGAGAAGGAAGTTTTAATACATACCACACAAGGAGGGCGGACTGTCGACCCTTCCACGGCTGACAAAGTGCCCGAGGAAATCCCATAAGCAAAGGTCCACAGGTCAATGCAAATACGGGGATTAGGTTGAGAGGGCGACAGAAGAAGTGTAAGAAGTATAACAGGTTCTATGTCTGATGTTTACAGACTTGGTCAGGTCGCTACAGTACAGTACAGGACAGTACAGTACAGTACAGCCTCGCCTCAAAGGGCATTTGACTTTGTGGGTGTTGTTATACTGGGCTAAATGCTAAATGGAAGTGCTTGTGGCCACCACACGTTTTTGTGATTGTGTCTGTTTTGAAAACACATAGCAAATTTACAGTACACCTGTTGCATCATTATCTAGGCACTGAAAAGATGTAAAGAAGGACTGTAAAATTTGTAATAGAATTGCACACGTACACTTTCATTATTATTATTATTAATATTATTATTATTTCTGTAGCTGAAACCTATTCACACGGAACAAGCACACCAAAGGGGCCACTGACTTGAAATTCAAGCTTCCAAAGAATGTGTTGGTTTCGACCTCCCACCGCAGACCCCCCACACTGCGGCAGTAACTGATCATGATACAAAGCCAATGATTTCTTCATCGCCCCGGGGAGGCGCGAACTCGCGACATCTGAGCGGCATGTCACGACGCTAGCGACCATACCAGCGGACCAGCTGGGATATGTGTTACACACAAAAAATAAATATATGAATGCACAGCGTTTTATATCATGACTATCAACTAAAACGTGAACTGTAATTTATAGATAAGACAGTCAGTGAAATTACTCAACGTTGGGTTTGGTCAGCGAATGAATGGGTGACCGGAGATGAATCCCCTAAGTAACTTTTCTCTGTCGCTGATCGATCTATAAGAGAAAGCAAGGAACAATGAGTATGGCCAGTGCTTGCATAGGTGACCATCAAGGAATGCCAGACGCCTAGCAACATAAGCTCCCTTGACCATTCATTGAAAGAAAAATCAGTGCTTTGAAAATTGCAGCATACCTAAGGAATCTAGTCCAAGCTGCAATGAGGTAACTAAAAGAGAGAGAAAGAGAGAGAGAGAGAGAGAGAGAGAGAGAGTCACATATAAGGATAGAGAAAAATTACCAGCAAACTAAGGAGTCTAATCCAAGCGGCAATGAGCTAGAGAAAAGAGAGAGCAAGAGAAGGAGTCTAAATTGTTGTCACACATAAAAATAGCGAAAATGAGCTAACAAAGAGAGAGAGAGTTCAAGCAGCAACAGAAAGAGAGAGAGAGAGAGAGAGAGAGAGAGAGAGAGAGAAAGAGATAGTAATTTGTTGTCACACATAAAAATAGAGAAAAATTACCAGCAAACTGTGGAGTCTAGTTCAAGCAGCAACGAAGTAACAAAGAGAGAGAGAGAGAGAGAGAGAGAGAGAGAGAGAGAGAGAGAGAGAAGAGAGAAAGAAAGAGAGAGAGAGACAGTAATTGTTGTCAAACATAAAAATAGAGAAAAATTACCAGCAAACTGTGGAGTCTAGCCTAAGCGGCAACGAAGTAACAAAGAGAGAGAGAGAGAGAGAGAGAGAGAGAGAGAGAGAGAGAGAGAGAGACAGTAACTGCTGTCACACAATAAAAACAGAGGAAAAATCACCAGCAAACGCAAGAGAGGAAAAACCCCAACGAATAGGCGACCAAACAAAAGCATTTATATAGCTCCGAATCCGAAGGGCTTTGCGAAAGTAATTGAATTGAAAATGCGATGCAGTTGCAAAGGGAGCTTTTCAGATCACCGGCATAAGCCGCCTGACGGCGCAGGGAATAATCTCTTTTTGCCGGCCTAATTCGAGACAGGTCAAGTATAAATAAATACCTGAATTATTATCGAGCCGGCGCGCGTCTTCCGTCGAAAAACGCTGTAATACGGTATTTGCCGTTCGGTGAAGTCAGTGAATGTTTTTCCCGTCTTCGATATAGTTCGGATTACCGCCGGTTCGAATCTCAGTCGTCATATTCTTATTCCTGTTCCGCTTAAAAATAAAACGTTTCTGTATTTACGTTTAATGAAGCTATGGCGATTTTTGTCTTGAATGTATTTCGGTTCAGTCAACCCATTCTTATCTTATTCTTATCGAAGGGGGACCTTCCCTCTCATTTGCATAGTCTTCATAGGCTTTGTAGGCCTATTCAGTTTCTATTTTTTTTTTTTTATTGTCTGACTTCAATATATTTCGAATTATTTGTTCGTTTCTCAGTCAACCTATTCTTATCATATTCTTGTCGGGGGCGGGGCGAGGGGGGACATAGAGGATCTTCACATTCATTTGCCTAGTCTTCATAATCTTTGTAGGCCTATTCCTTTTCTATTCTTTATTCATTATTATACAAATGCATTGCCACTTGCCATATTCTTATGCACGAAAAATCACAATTTTCCTAAAGAATTGAATTGAACTGAATATAGAATTTAGGCCAAACGCCAAGCACTTGGGTCCATGAGGTCATTCAGCGCTGAAACGGAAATTGACACTGAGAGGTTTGAAAGGTGAAGATGGAGAAAGAGAATATGAAAACCTCAAAATGGAACGAAAAGAACCTTAGGTAATGCCTACAGTGCACCGCACGAGGCGCACTAACGACACTAGCCCCCTACGGGAAAAAAAAAAATTTCCTTTTTGATTCAGTTTATACGAGGTATCTTACCGTTTAAGTCTTAATGGTGCAGTTTTTATGCGTTTTTATTTATATGTATTTTTTTAATTGCTCGACAAAATACATCGGCCCCCTTTCCATAAAACGGCTCGGATCGCCTGATGGGTTGCAAATAAATCCGCCGGCAATTGCAGGGGCTTCTTTGCGCTGAATAAAACCGATTGCTGTCGAGATTAAAGTATAGATTTTATCGTAGACAAAGAACAGAGGAACGCTTGAACGCTTTCATTCCGATTTTTATCAGTAATTTTTGCGGATTTTCATCGCTGTCGTTATTTTTATCACTTTTTCTTCTCCGGATTGTCTACGCTTCCTAACTGTTGCATTACGTTCTATATTTTAATTCTCACTTTTTTCGGGAAATAGAATGTGAATGTTATGTGAGAAGGGGTGTATTTTCAGTGGTGCAGAATGGTGACTATCTCAGTTAGAACAGAACGGAACGCAATTTAGGCCAGAATCTAAGCGCTGGGACCTACGAGGTCATTCAGCGCTGGAAGGGAAATTGAGAGTGAAAAGATTTAAAATGTTTATCAGGAGGAAAAAGTTAAGTATAAAACCAGACCACTGAGCATTAAGCAGTTGCACTATTTTACGAAACAATTGTTGTGGAATCCGAAGATAGGGAAATGGTTGCACTAGGAAACAAAGTAAGATGGAAGAAAGAATAAAGAATGGAATGAAGGTCCAGTAAAAGGCTATAATAAAGATAGAAAAAAATATTATAAATAAGATGATGATTATTATAAGTCTGTATGATAAGGAGAGAGCATGAACTGATATGCTTCATAGCTGCAATGAAAAAGGTAATTTTACGTAAAGTGAATAGGATATAGATTATATTAAAGTTATAAAAATAATATTGCGCATAAAATAATAATACAATAAAACAAATATGAAGAATAATCGGCTCAAACCGACATAGATGATAATAATAATAATTTCTCGAGGTATCTGACTGGGAAAGTAATCTAGTAAGTGAAAAGAAATGAAACAAGCAGGAAAGAAAATATATATGAAGAAAAATAAATAAAAAGCGAATAATAACAAATAATAATCGGAGAGAATAAAAAAAAAAAAAAAAATACAGAATGAAAAAATATCAATTAATACAAAATTGAGAGTTGAAGAGGAAAAATAAAAAAAAAAGTAGAAGCAAAAAATGAAATATATATGAAGAAAAATAGTTAAAAAGCAAATATTACATAATAAGAATTGAAGAGAATAAAAAATAGAAAACAAAAAATGCGCCGAAGTTTCTTCGGCGCAATCGAGTTTTCTGTACAGCCACTACAGTGTATAATCAAGGACACCGCGGCCCACGAAACTTTAACCACGGCCCGGTGCTGACCTATCCTATACCGTTGCCAGACGCACGATTATGGCTAACTTTAACCTTAAATAAAATAAAAACTACTGAGGCTAGAGGGCTGCAATCTGTTGTGTTTGATGATTGAAGGACGGATGATCAACATATCAATTTGCAGCCCTCTAGCCTCAGTAGTTTTCAAGATCTGAGGGCGGACAGAATAAAGTGCGGATGGACAGACAAAGCCGGCACAATAGTTTTCTTTTACAGAAAACTAAAAAAAAGTCGATATTCGTTCAGTGTGAATATAGACAGTGAAAACATAAAGACAATTTTCTAGAAAGTCTACTTACACTAGCAGCGACACTTGGGCGTCCGATGCCAGCGGCAACGCATTACACTGAATGCAAATAGCCAATCTCCCCCCAACCCCATCATCACACCCTCTCTGGCGTTCCTTGGGTCGATGTAATCCCGCAAAATGGGAGATTATCCCAAACAATATGTTTTCCCAGATGCGCTCCCTTCAGCTGGTTTGCGCTCCTCGATAGTAATGATGGTGATATGATGGTGATGATGATGATGATGATGATGGTGATAGGATGATAATGATAATGATGGTGATGTGATTATAATGATGGTGGTGATATGATGATATAATGATGATGATGGTGATATGATGATAATGATATAATGATAATGATAATAATAACATGATGATTGTGATGATAATGATGCTGGCGATATGATGATACAGATGATAGCGATATGATGATAATGATTATAACTATGATGGTGATAGGATGATAATGATGCTAATGATGATGATGTTATGATGATAATGATCATGGTGATATGATTATAATCATGATAATGATGATGTGATGTGATTATAATGATGATGGTGATAATGATGATAACGATAATGATGATGATGATATGATGATAATGATAATGATGATGGCTATAATGATGATGATGATAATGATATGATGATGATGATGATATGGTGATAATGGTGATATGATGATAATGATGCAAATAATGATGATGTTATAATGATAATGGTGATGGTGATATGATAATGATGCAAATAATGATGATGTTATGATGATAATGATGATGGTGATATGATATAATGATAATAATGACATGATGATTATGATGGTAATGATGCTGGTGATGTGATAATACTGATGATAGTGATATGATGATAATGATTACGATAATGATGGTGATATGATGGTAATGATAATGATGATGGTGATATGATGATAATTATGATGGTGATATGCTGGTAATATTGATAATGATGATGGTGATATGATGATAACGATGATGTGATATGATAATAATGATGATGGCGATATGATGACAATGATAATGATGATGTTGGTATAGCGATTGAGGTTGCGCGTGCTTTATAGAGGAGTCTATGACCCTTTCATTTGCGACGCCAGGCCATTAGCAAATCGGCCTTAAATTGTTATCTTTTTGTGATTGCTGATTTGTGCAATTGATTTTTAAGGTGATTTTTAGACTATGTATGTATGTATGTATGTATGTATGTATGCTATTATTATGGACTGGAATATATGGAATGGAATATAGAGTTTAGGCCAAAGACCAACCGCTGGGACTTACGAGGTCATTCAGCGTGATAATACGACTACGCATAACAAGAGCATATATCTAATTAATATCGGAAGGACCCTTTAAGGGGGTAGTGCCGTCAGCGCACCTCATGCGGTGCACTGTAGGCATTACTAGAATTCCTTTGCAGTGTCCCTTCGGCCCCTAGCTGCAACCCCTTTCATTCCTTTTACTGTAACTCCATTCATATTCTCTTTCTTCCATCTTGCCATCCACCGTCTCCTAACAATCATTTCATGGTGCAACTGCGAGGCTATCCTCCTGTTACACCTTTCAAACCTCTTACTCTCAATTTCCGTTTCAGCGCTGAATGACCTCGTAGGGCCCAGTGCCTGGCCTTTGGCCTAAAGTCTACATTCCATTCCATTCGCAAAATAATTTTGTTTGATAAAATATCATAGTGCTTGTTAATTAATATGCGTTTTAACCAATCTGCATATAAATATGGAAAAGTGTGAGTCAGGAAATGTTTGATCAGATCCTCAATATTTTTCAAAATACTGTTGACTTTCTAAATTGGGATGAATTTTTAATTTAAGTGTACATTCTCTCTCTCTCTCTCTCTCTCTCTCTCTCTCTCTCTCTCTCTCTCTCTCTCTCTCTCTCTCTATATATATATATATATATATATATATATATATATATATATATATATATATATGTATATATATATATATACATATATATCAGATCCTCAATATTTTTCAGAATACTGTTGACTTTCTAAACTGGGATGAATTTTTAAATTTAAGTATAAATTCTCTCTCTCTCTCTCTCTCTCTCTCTCTCTCTATATATATATATATATATATATATATATATATATATATATATATATATATATATATGTATGTATGTATGTATGTATGTATGTATGTATATATATACATATATATCAGATCCTCAATATTTTTCAGAATATTGTTGACTTACTAAACTGGGATGAATTTTTATTCTCTCTCTCTCTCTCTCTCTCTCTCTCTCTCTCTCTCTATATATATATATATATATATATATATATATATATATATATATATATATATATATATATATATATATACATATTCATACGCATACTCGGATGAACTCTGTAATCACTTTACATCTTGCAGATTGTAAACAGAAACTGCTAATCCTGCAGATTACTGTCATAATCCCGAGGGGAGCAGTTTTGTTCTCAGTCTGTGAGCCAGCTCACCCCCGGGAATACAAAATGATATTTCTTACTCATTCTAAATCTGTTTTGCTCGGTCGATGCTGGAATTTGCAGAGAGCATTGTCTTATATAGATGTTAGTATTATTGTAGATTTGTTACTGCTAGTAGTAGTAGTAGTAGTGGCTGCTAGTACTACTAGTTGTACCTTCCATATATTTCATGTTAGATGTGAGTGTGTACCCTACTACTAATGGCTTTATATTTTCTGATTGTAAAAGTCTATCTGTGTTCATATATCAACAATTATTCAATTCTCAGTAAAAACATTCAGAAAGATATATTTTTGTCTATTCGACTCAATAAAAATTCAGAATTTATAAGATCGCTATTTCTTCTGTTTTTCTGAAAACTGTATCTGATCAAATTTACAATTTGGAATTGCAAAAGAATTTTTAAGCATCTCAAAGAAGTTTAAGTACACCAATTATCTTATCAAATTTGCAATTTGGAATTGCAAAAGCATTTTTAAGCATCTGAAAGAAGTTTAAGCACCCCAATTATCTTATCAAATTTACAATTTGGAATTGCAAAAGAATTTTTAAGCATCTCAAAGAAGCTCAGGTACACTAATTATCTTATCAAATTTGCAATTTGGAATTGCAAAGGAATTTTTAAATATCTCAAAGAAGCTT
>NC_089782.1:36921321-36928821 GCF_040412425.1 Macrobrachium rosenbergii
CTCAGATGAAGTTAACAAGAAGAGCAGCTTTGTGCCATAATTAATGCCTAGGTAAGGTCATACATACACTTGTCATACTGTATACTGTGTTATAGACTGACTTATGACAATTTTTCTTTTGCGCTTTCTTCTAAGTTATGTCCTTACGTTTATATCATGTAGCATGATGGTTTAAACAAAACGAATAACCCCAAATAGGCAAGCTATTCGTTGTTTTATAGCAGGGAAATAACATATAGTTCCGTTAAAACGAAAAAGATGAGACTACTTTACGAGATAACCTATACATTTCAAACCGACCGTTGTCAGCATTTGAATTTGAAAGCGAGATGTTTGCAAGCAAATGAATCTACTTACAAGATATATACGAAGTGTCATTTCATAATTGCAATGCTTGGTTCTCTCTCTCTATCTCTCTCTCTCTCCAGTCTTCAGTGTTATGTAACAGTATATCAAAAGTATAACGTAATATGAGCTTTTCTGTCGAGAAACATGCCAAGTGCCATTTTTAAAATATAATAAATTAAATTAATAAATACTTTGACCCAGGATGGCGTTTGGAATGTTTCTCGACTGATAGCCTCATATATTTTAACATGGATAGTACCATTTCACATCAGATTAGCAACTCCTTCAATTTTCACTTTCCGTTCGCGATGATTTAAATAAATTGCGACAAAACTTGACGTAAAAAAAAAAGGCGAAGACGCAGCTCCCCGGAAATGACGAGAGGATATGAAGGCCAGAAATAGAAGCCATAAAAAAGATGGGCCTAAACTCATCGTAATTCATCGTAATCATCATCACATGATCCCCCCAGGGCAAATGTTGTCTTTCCCGCCCATCCCGCGTAATTCACTAATGGCTCGGGGATACCAGGTTGACGCCTCAGAGTCCTTGGGATAGATGAAAAGAAGAAGAAGAAGAGGAGGAAGAATAAAGAGTTTTTACACGTTGGCGCCTCGCGTTGCCTTCGTTTCCTAATTGAGTTTGACGAGAAGTTTGGTTTTATTTTGTATTTAAATCTTAGTTTAACGAAAACTTGACAAAAAAGGAGACTTTAAATTTTTATTTGCTGTTTCTTAAAAATATTCTAGGCAGGAAAATGTACTCTAATTGTTTAGAATGTTGCCAGATATCCCCTTTTGATAGAATGATTTTTAAAGAAAAAGAAAGAAAACATGAAACGATGGCGTAGGCCTTGTAAAACTCTTTCGATGAGATGTATTAAAATGATTATTCGCGAAGGTGTTGATGCTGCTGGCTGGCTGGACAGGATATTTATACGGGTGTTGGCTGACACACAAACACACACACTCACGAACACACATACACACAGGCATACACACACGCGTACAAACATAGCGCCCAAGTGTAGATACACTAAATATTGACGGCACCCTGGGAGGATGCCCGATGTTGGATGATCAATCGCTTTTCCACAGTAGGGTTCCTGCCAGCCACACCGGTTAGTTATATGTATGTGGCTATATTTTGCATGTTTCTATACAATGGTTCAATAGGGATAGCTATATGAATGGGAGATATGAATGTTTTATGCATTTGTATAGGTACTCATTGTAAGGCCGGTATTCGTACGTGGTTTTATATAATTATATATATATGTATGTACGTTATATATTATATGCATGAGCTTTTACCATTAATAATTAATTCTGCTAACAGGAGACTTTTCAGGATGGGGTTACAGTCCACATACTCTTCTACACCTTTGTTGCGACTCACCACAATCTAGTAGCTACTAGGTACACAAATGATTCAAGTTAGCTGAGGCACAAAGTATTTCAAGGTAACTGCCGAAGTACTTATTCGTGATAGTCCTTTTAGGAATATTATAATGAAAAATTACCGGCATATAGCAATTACTATTATTATTTTATTGTTGCCTTTTGTGCTCGAAGAAGGCCAGCAAAGGAACAGACAAGATACCTTATTGCGCATTTTTATAAGTACACACAGAGAGAGAGAGAGAGAGAGAGAGAGAGAGATGCAGAATAAATACTGCAGAATAAATACTATAAACTATATATACACATACAGAAACATATGTATGTATGTATATACATACATTATATATATATATATATATATATATATATATATATATATATATATATATATATATATATATATATATATATATATATATATATATGACCGTTTGTGTATTTGCGTATCATCCTAAATTATCAATATTGCGAGTTAATTTGTGGAAAATAATATTTTAATGGTTTAATTAAAGAGTGATCTAACTTACAGTTTCCATCAAAAACTTACATACACTCAAGTGTAGTTTCACATACACACACATACACAGAAAAGGCTGCATGTATGACGAGTGAGAGAGAGAGAGAGAGAGAGAGAGAGAGAGAGAGAGAGAGAGAGAGAGAGCGAGCTGAGCCTCCACGCCTTTCATTCCATCTGAGTATGGGCGTGTTCAGCTATAGATCACGTCTGCCTGTATACCCAGCTTGAGGAAAAATAGTAACAAACAAGGACTTTCCGATGCTCTTCTGTCTCGCAAATGGACTTCGAATGGCTCTCGTGCATTGTGATGGACTCTCTTGACGCTCGGTCACGTAGGTAGGTCTTCAGAGAGAGAGAGAGAGAGAGAGAGAGAGAGAGAGAGAGAGAGAGAGAGATTTTCCTTGATGGATTAATGTAGTTTAGTGTATCAACATATCCACAGACCCAAGCTCACACACACATACATGCACAAAAATCTATCCGGTATTCATTGTGGAATATATATATATATATATATATATATATATATATATATATATATACATATATATATATATATCATATATTCGTATATATATATATATATATATATATATATATATATATGGCCCAGGAGGACTTTAACTTTTAACTTATATATGTTATATATGTATGTGTATTATATGTGCAGGCTAATTTATATGTATATATTGTATACATATGCTCATAAATATATAAATACAATATATATAAACATATATTGGCTTAATTGAAGAGAATTGGATTGGACATCATAGATGTTTGTGAATCTCGGTGCGAAGGAATGGAAAAGAGAGAGAATGGACGGGGTTAAAGGGGTATATTAATTTGTGAAAGCCCCTGTAGGGGAATAGTGCCATCAGTGCACCTCACGCTGTGCACTGTAGGCATTACTTGGGGTTCTTTGCAGCGTCCCTTCGGCCCCTAGTTGCAACCCCTTTCATTCCTTTTACTATACCTCCGTTCATATTCTCCTTCTTCCATCTCGCTATCCATCCTCTCTCAACAATTAATTCATAGAGCAACTGCTTTGAGGTTTTCCTCCTGTTACACCTTTCAAACCTCTTTACCCTCAATTTCTGTTCCAGCGCTGAATGACCTCATAGGTCCCAGTGCTTGGCATTTGGCCTAAATTTTAATGAGGACAGTAAATTATTGGATTGGAATGGAATGGAATATAGAGTTTTGGCCAAAGGTCAACCGCTGGGACCTATGAGGTCAGTCAGCGCTGAAAAGGAAATTGAGATTAAAAGGTCTGAAAGGCGTAACAGGAGGAAAACCTCAAAGCAGTTGCATTGTGAAATAACCGTTTGGGGAGGATGGAAGGTAAGATGGAAGACAGAGAATATGAACGGAGGTACAGTAAAAGGAACGAAAGGGGTTGCAGCTAGGGCGGGCCGAAGGCAAGCTGCAAAGCACCTTAACTAATGCCTACAGTGCACCGCATGAGGTGCACTGACAGCACTAACCTCCCCTACGGGGAACAATAACTTACTGGCAGTAAGCTTGGGAAGGAATTAGTGAGTTGTTCAACGACTCTTGTTTATTCTTCGTCCGGAAACAATTATATTTATAGAGCCGTGACTTGAAACTTCATAAAACCACTTCATTAAGGTGGCAGGTATAGCCTTAAGCTATCACCTGTTCTCGCCTAATCTTTTTCTTTATCGTCTGAAGATTTTCGTGATGACTCGTTTATGATTTACCCAGGAATACCTCATTCCTGGTATATATTTTTTTTTTTATTTTTAGTTTTTTGGAGAGAAAACTATTGTGCTAGCTTTGTCTGTCCGTCCGCACTTTTTCTGTCAGCCCTCAGATCTTAAAAACTACTGAGGCTAGAGGGCTGCAAATTGGTATGTTGACCATCCACCCTCCAGTCATCAAACATACCAAATTGCAGCCCTCTAGCCTCAGTAGTTTTGATTTTACTTAAGGTTAAAGTTAGCCATAACTGTGCGTCTGGCCACGATATGGGCCAGGCCGCCACCATGCCGTGGTTAAGGTTGCACGGTCCGCGGCTCATACAGCATTATACCGAGAACACCGAAAGATAGATCTGTTTTCGGTGGCCTTGCTTATATGCTGTACAGAAAACTCGATTGCGCCGAAGAAACTTCGGCGCATTTTTTACTTGTTTATTTTGAACCTGATATAAATTTCTATACACCTTCAGAAAATGTGAGTCGTATTATTAATCGAGATCTATAAAAGAAAACACTACTTTTTTTATTTCACGCCTCTCATAAATTTCTGTTTTCCTTTTGGCATTACCCATAGTTCTTTGCGGCGTCCCTTCGGCCCTTAGCTGCAACCCCTTCCATTCCTTTTACTGTACCTCCGTTCATATTCTCTTTCTTCCATCTTATTTTCCACCCTCTCTTAACAGTAACTGTTGTTTCGATGTTAATTTAAGCGCTGAATGACCTCATAGGTCCCAGCGCTTGGCCTTTGGCCTAAATTTTTATATTCCAATCCAGTCCAATCTGATACTACGTAGGACTTTTTTTTTCCTCATATGAACAGTCCCAATTTGCATAATGTATCTCATTACCTCGTTAGTACACCCCTCAGAACGCGTATATTATTTATTGTTTTATCTCGTTATCTCGCTCATTCCTCGTTTATCAGCTTTTTTTATTTTTTTGTTTATCATCTACCTTCCCCCGTTTCTAATTAACTTTTGCTTCATTGAGCGGGGTAAATGTCCTTTATCTATTGTTACCGGAAGCCAGGTAGTGACCATATCTTTATTCATTTATCTTTTGATATATTGTTAATCTTGTACATTCAGTTTATTCAGTTATTAGTCACATTATTAAATGAATAATGAAACTGAAATATAATATTCAGGCCAGAGGCCAAGCGCTGGGGCGGATGAGGCTCATTCAGCGCTGAAAAGGAAATTGAGAGTAAAGGTTTGAAAGGTGTAACAGGAGGAAGACCTCGCAGTTGCACTATGAAACAGTTGTTAGGAGAGGGTGGAAAGTAGGAGGGAAGAAAGGTAATATGAACGGAGGTACAGCAAAAGGAATGAAAGGGGTGCAGCGAGGGGCCGAAGGGACGCCGCAAAGAACTTTATAGGTAATGCCTATACAGCGCTCTGCGTGAGGTGCACTGATGGCGCTACCCCCCTACAGGGTATTTTGAATGATTAATGAAGTATCTACTTCCGTTTAACACATTATTGGTTCTCTCAACAGATTAACCATTATCATCTCGAGATCCTCAGAGGCTGAAACAGTTAAGTTGACAATCACATCTCTTAAGGTGCACAAGTTATATTACTGCAGGTCTCTGATTACAGTAGTGATGACTGTGCTACATGCACACTGCGGAACTACAATGAAGTGACAGAAAACGGAAGGCAAATTTACCAAAACATTGTTCCCTTTTATGTAAAAAATAAACAGAAAGTCCTGAACTTAGGAAAATGAACCTGGAAACATGTCTACCATTTCCCCCGACATGCATCTGTGATACTGGCTTCTCAACTGTGTGTGCCACAAAGCCAAACCACATCTCATGTTGCGTGTGGCAGTATACTACTTACAAGTTACATGTGTTTTTCCAGCAATTATGCGAACATTCTTATTACATTCGTTACATTATCGCCCACGTGAATATGGAGTAATGTGGCAAAACATGGTATCTGAGTCTAGCGAAAAAAATGCTAGTAGCTCGTTGATACTTACAGAAGCTTCTGTTTTGAGTCTACTTTATTTAAAGTTGAGCTTATTATTGCCTGAGAGTATTTACAAATAGGTAAAATATCACAGCATTGTGATTTCAGGTAGTCGCTCGGTCAATAATAATCATTTACAGAATAATTTGAAAATCCGTAAGTTTAAAGTCCCCTCGCGGTAAGATTACACCATATGTTTCTCCCATTTCCTCATCCTTAGCAGAAGGCGAGAACCAACTCCTCCCCCTCCCCCTCCCCAACCTTCAATAACATCCACCCACCCCCCACCACCACCACTTCACACCGTCGTCCATCTCATATAACAATGTTACTTCGTTATATGCTCGACTGTGGTTTACAAAGACAACGATTAATTACCCGCCAAGTCAAGGGCCATCCGCTCGATATCTTCCATAACGGCCTCTATCTAAACTTTCCACAAAATCCCGTGGCCGAAAATACTTCCATCTCCGGCTAAAAACTTCATCGCCGCCTGACAATCCATCTAAAGGAACAATTGTAGCCTGTGTGTGTGTGTGGGTTCCAAAAACAACACCATAATTGCTTTTCGTATCTAACAGACGAATGTAAACGGATACTCCCGGCCCTTTGCGGGACACTTCCTCAGGCAGAGTCTCGGGCGGATTCTAACCCTTACGGAGGGAGAACGTAAGGGCGATGAGCCTCGCGAGATCCTTGCGGAGGGTTGCGCGCCTCTTCCCGCCTCCGAAACCACTCGGGTGGGAAACTTGACAGGCTGCGCGAGTTTAGGCGGGAAAAGCAGAAGAACCAATGGGATGGCCGACACTTCGGGAGGGCGAGGGTTTTCAGAATGCCTTCTCCTTTTTCCATTATGGTGCATACGCTGCTGGAGTCGAAGGAATATGATTCTGGCCCTCGGCTGCTGGGGGCGTCTGCTTATAAATTCGCTCTGCTAGACTGAAATGGTTATCGGCCTAGACGCAAACTTATCTTTCAAATAGAATCCTTCCTAAATCGAAGTCATTTAGTACCACAAACGAACCTCAGACGAAACAATGAGAGAAACTCAAAAACCGACGAGTGTCAGGAACGAGAGAGAGAGAGAGAGAGAGAGAGAGAGAGAGAGGAAAAGGCGGGAAATCTGGCATTGGTGGCGGTTGTCTCCGCACTCCAGTCACTCCTCAAACATCCACCCGGAGCTGCTAATTTAAATAAACTTCCTCTCTCTCTCTCTCTCGGCCGATCAGCTGTCGTTATTAAGTTAAATATTGACGCTCCCTTTTCCCTAATTTGTCTCTTAAACAAGCGGGTGGGTGAGGGCTTCCATTTTGGACAGGGGGAGGAAGGGTCAGCAACCTTCCTCTTGTTATTAAATGGACGTGAGACTCCGAGTGGGCTATTTTTATTGACGTGGACGCAAAGAACGAAAGATTTTTTCTTTTTCTGTATTTCACCGCCCAGCATGAGAGAGAGAGAGAGAGAGAGAGAGAGAGAGAGAGACCTTTATCCGGAAGGCGTCTGGATGAGATGCAGACCAAATACCAGAA
>NC_089782.1:36931321-36936321 GCF_040412425.1 Macrobrachium rosenbergii
ACTGTTGAAAGCAAAAAATACTTATTGATTTGTTGTGAAATAATTGATAAATCCGGTTCTGGAATTTAAGCTAAGTAAGTCTTTATTAACCTGTAGATGTATGACTGTATAGTTTGCAAATTCACACTTCATGCACAGCAATGAAATAAAAAAAAATTAAAAATGCGCCGAAGTTTCTTTGGCGCAATCGAGTTTTCTGTACAGCCGCTACAGCGTATAATCAAGGCCACCGAAAATAGATCTATCTTTCGGTGGTCTCGGTGTAATGCTGTATGAGGTGCGCTTCATGAAACTTTAACCACGGCCCGGTGGTGGACTGGCCTATATCGTTGCGAGATGCACGAGTATGGCTAACTTTAACCTTGAATAAAATAAAAAAAATACTGAGGCTAGAGGGCTGTAATTTGGTATGTTTGATGATTGGAGGGTGGATGATCTACATACCAATTTGCAGCCCTCTAGCCTCTGTAGTTTTCAAATGCTGACGGATAGACAAAGCCGGCACAATAGTTTTCTTTTACAGAAGACTAAAACTGATGCCTAAATATTCTGACCACTTCAAAGACAGAATTACTAATTAGTACAAGTCAGGCTACCTCTTTCTCATATTTGATCTGTAAAATTCGGTAAGCTTCTTTGTTCATGAGCTGACTCTTTCATCTATCTCCAAGATTTGGAATCTTCGTCCTGCTTCTGGTTTTCCTGACTTATAATAACCTTCCTGCCTTTAAAGAGCTAAAGGATCTGAAATCATTTTGTTCGTGATTTAGCCCCATCAAGCTTATTTCCACTTTTTTTTCATCGGGCCCGGGACGGGAAAGGGGTGTTAGGTTGGCCCTCTCATGGACATTCCATCTTTTAAAATAACAGAACAAGTTAAACCAATCATGCATTTATCCTTTCCATTCCTTGTTTTCTTCGGGCCCGGGCTGGAAAAGGGTGTTAGGCTGGCCCTCCCCTGGGCTGGCATACCCTCTTTTAAAAAAAACAAAGAAAAAATTAGATTGTAATGGCCTGTTTCCATGTCTTCGTTTCCCTCGTGCCCGGGCTGGAAAAGAGGGTGTTAGGTTGGCCCTCCCATGGCCATTCCTTTAAAAAAAAAGAGAGAAAATGTTAAATTGTAACGGCCACTTCTATACTAAAGGCAGAACGACACGGGGAAGGCGTGTCAGATCAGTAACTGCCATGGAGTGGCACCTTCGAAGTCTTTAGCCCGACAGAGGTCCGGTTACATGTTGACGCAGCTGATCGGGTAAGTAGTACCACCTTCTCCCTGCTGCCGCTGCTGCTACCGTCGGAGTTATACTTCCCTGCCTCTGTGTCAACACTGAGAATGTTGCCTTCTCGTGTCGTGGAAGTTTTACTCTCTCTCTCTCTCTCTCTCTCTCTCTCTCTGAGGCCATGAAAAAAAGAAAAAGATAATTCCTTGCTGTGACGAGGCACCATCTTGATAACAGTAAGAGTTGAGGAATTCCGTATAAGGGAGGAGGAAGGAATGCATAGTATCTCTCTCTCTCTCTCTCTCTCTCTCTCTCTCTCTCTTTCTCTCTCTCTTTCTCTCTCTCTCTCTCTTCACATCTTTATACTTTTTAGTAATGTATTGAAAATACTCTCTCTCTCTCTCTCTCTCTCTCTCTCTCTCTCTCTCTCTCTCTCTCTCTCTCTCTTATTGGCTTCTTTCCTCCAATAATCAATTATATTACGAATTGTCTATATTTTTAGTTCCTATTTCGTTTTTATATCGTACAGCTCTCTCTCTCTCTCTCTCTCTCTCTCTCTCTCTCTCTCTCTCTCTCTCTCTCCACAACAGTATTTGCTCCCCCTCCCCCTCTCCTTTCCCCCCTCCAACACCCACAAGAGTAGACCGACAACAATACTCACTTCTCCCACTCACTTCTCCCCCTCTTCTCTCTCTCCCTCTCTCCCTCCCCCCCACACCCCCATCGGGCCAAGAGTAGTCCACATGTAATGAAAGGATGCAATCACAAGAGCCTCCAGGATGGTGGCCGACGTTTCCAGGGCTTTCCAGCGCTTATCCCTTTGGAAAGTTGAAGCTGGAAGTGGCTGCAAGTGGCCAGCTCAATTTGTGCGCCTTTTGTGTCGGCGAGATCGTTCCATGATGGTTCCAGAATCTGGAAAGGCGCGCGCGAGGTCGCGAGGGGGCGAGATCCACAATTGCCGGATCGGTTTCTCTCTCTCTCTCTCTCTCTCTCTCTCTCTCTCTCTCTCTCTCTCTCATCCATTTTCGTTGACCTCATCTTTTGGCCTTCCGGCTCCTTAATACTTATTTGTTTCCTCCTCTCTCTCTCTCTCTCTCTCTCTCTCTCTCTCTCTCTCTCTCTCTCTCTCTCTCTCTCTCTCTATGTAGATTTTCTTTGACCTCATCTTTTGGCACCGACCTTCCTGTTTCTTAATACTCGCCTCTCTCTCTCTCTCTCTCTCTCTCTCTCTCTCTCTCTCTCTCTCTCTCTCTCTCTCTCTCTCTCTCTCTCAAAATCGCTCACTCTCACTCACACATTCAAAATCATTCTCTCTCTTTCTCTCTCTATCTCACACATTCAAAACCTCTTTCTCTCTCGCTCTCTCTCTCACACATTAAAAATCGCTCTCTCTCTCACATTCAAAACTCTCTCTCTCTCTCTCTCTCTCTCTCTCTCTCTCTCTCTCTCTCACACACACATACACATTCAAAATCTCTCTCTCTCTCTCTCTCTCTCTCTCTCTCTCTCTCTCTCTCTCTCTCTCTCTCTCTCTCTGCGTACGTTCCAGACTCGGCGGCATCATCCTTCGGCGGCACGTGGCTGGGATATAGAGGTGTCACTCAGCGGGAGCCCTCGAGAGGCTCAAAGGGCAGCGTAATAAAGAAGGGGTTTGCCCAAGTCTCTCTCTCTCTCTCTCTCTCTTTTCCTGAGTCTTCCCTCCTCTTCACCTTCTTCTCCTTTATTGCTTCTTTTCCTCATCCAATCACGCAGGAGACCAAGTCGGATGTTCCGTTCTAGATGCGATAGATTGGATGTTTGCTATAAAGTTTTATAGACATAGTCATATATATATATATATATATATATATATATATATATATATATATATATATATATATATATATACAGTAATAATATATATTATATATACTGTATATATATGTATATAAATTAATCTTGATCACTCTCTTGTGGAACCGAATACTGTCATCTTGAAAGTCAACACTTTAGTTATATGTCAGTTAAATAATAATAATAATAATAATAACAGAAAAATAAAGTCCGCAGTAGTGTTTATGTAGTATATTGCTATATACGGGAAGCTTTCGCCAACCTGATCAGTCTGTTGCCTCTTCAGCCTGATTCAGGCTATATAGCAATATACTACATACCTCCATACAACTGCGGACTTTATTTTTCCATTTAAGATGACGAGAAAGTGATGATATCAAATAATAATAATAATAATAATAATATTGTTTGAGCTATGTTTGACCTGAACCTATTTATCAAGGTCATAGGTCATTTGAAAGCCTGGATTTCACTTGTAGCTGGTTTGGAAGACATACTGAATAACGTACCCTATGAATTGAGGAATATTCCTACCAAATTTTTAACGTGTTTGTAAGTTAACCCGTTCAATTTAAATAGCAACATTTCATTTTTTTTATGTTGATGAAGTGTGACAGGCAGGTACCCTGGTGATGGTGGCTACTTTTCTAAAATTAGCTTGACCTTGACCTATTTTTTAGGGTTACGGGGCAATTTAGCGACAGAAAATTTTATTTTCAAGGATTTTTTCTGAGGTTTTGATGAAGTTTGGTAGGTAGGGACCTTGAGGTAGGGTTTTATTTTTGCTTGAATTTGAAGCTTAGTAGGTCAGTGATTATATCCCACCAATAAGCATGACCGTAACAAGTTTTCAAGGTCACAGGTCAGTTAAAAGCACACTCTTAATGACCATTTTCTCTGGTTTTGATGAAGAAGTGTAAGTCATATGGTGTAATGATTACATAACAGTACACTTTCATCATGCAATGTCAGTGTCGAATGGCAGTATGTTTGTCATTACGTAACGTTAGAAAACTTATAGAATCTAGTCTCCCGTTTTGTTTCCTGCCGAAAGTTTGCAGTTTTAATCATTCACAACATTACAGAGGTTGTAGAATCCTTTTTTTTTTTCTTCTCACAGTTTGTTTTTTTAATCATTCAAAATATTACAGGGGTTGTAGAATAATATCTTCTGTTCTGTTGTCTTATCACAGTTTGTAATTTTAATCATTCACAACATTACAGAGGTTGTAGAATAATATCTTCTGTTCTATTTTCTTATCACAGTTTGTAATTTTAATCATTCACAACATTACAGAGGTTGTGGAATCCTATCTTCTGTTTTAGTCTCACGGTTTGTAATTTTAATCATTCACAACATTACAGAGATTGTAGAATCCTGTCTCCTGCTTTGTTTTCTTAAATTTTGTAATTTTAATAATTTATAACATTACAGAGGTTGTAGAATCCTGTCTCGTGTTTTGTTTTCTTCTAAAATTTTGTAACTAGTAATTTACAACATTACTGGAGGTTGTAGAATCCTGTCTCATGTTTTGTTTTCTTCTCAAATTTTGTAACTTTCATAATTTACAACATTACAGATGTAGAATCCTGTCTCCTGTTTTGTTTTGTTCTCAAATTTTGTAACTTTAATCATTTACAACATTACAGAGGTTGTAGAACCCTATCTTCTGTTTTCTTATATTCCCAAATTTTGTTTTTTCAATCATTCACAATAATACAGAGGTTGTAGAATCCTGTCCTCTGTTTAATTTCCTTCCCAAAGTTTGTATTTAAATCATTCACAACACTTCAGAGGTTGTGGAATCGTAGAATCCTATCTTCTGTTTTAGTCTCACAGTTTGTCATCGCAATCGTTCACAACATTACAGAGGTTGTAGAACCCTATCTTCTGTTTTATTTTATTCCCAAAGTTTGTAATTTCAATCATTCACAGTCATACAAGGG
>NC_089782.1:36941321-36946321 GCF_040412425.1 Macrobrachium rosenbergii
GCAAGATCGGACATCTGGCAACGGCTCAGGAGGGGTTGCCGCCAATGTATTAACTGGATATGGCGGGGAGTTAGGCGGTATGTATCAACACTCCTTTGTGGAGGCATCATACGCATGGATCCCTTTCAATGGCCCTGGCTGCCCCCTTCCCCCCTTCCCCCTCCCCCAAACCAGTGCCATTTCTTGGGGACCCTTGATTTAGGAATACCCTTTTTTTTTTTAATGTGCGTTCGGCTATCATGCATAATTTGGCAAGCGGAGTATCGTGTGTTTCCCATTCCCTTTATCACTTCTCTGGTGCGTTCTAGCAAGAAGAAGAAGCGCCGGCTCTCCAAATGTAAACAACCGACTGGAAACCGGTTTTAGAAAACGTGAATTAAATTGTTAGCGTCGATTTGCGGTCATCAGCATTCAGTCACGATTAGCATATGATTCTCGATAAATGTCAGAAACAGATGAAGGTATAGGAGTGGGCCAACTTTGCCTTTCGTAATTTATTCTCTCTCTCTCTCTCTCTCTCTCTCTCTCTCTCTCTCTCTCTCCATTCAGTAGATAATGAGTTAAAGGCTAGATTCCACGGAATGTGAATGGGAAGCCGTATCTCTTTAAATGCCGGAATAGCTTATACGTTCGCCTTGTGGCTTGCAAGGGTCGAGTGTTAGGGGAAAACAAGCTGGTGTAAAAACAGTTGACATTGTGCGTATTATACGGTTGTTCGTTTGATTTATGCGTATTATTGCAACTTTGCGCGTCACTCCTTTGTCCATCGTTGTTATTCTTTTTTGCGATAATAGCGTTTGAGAGTTAGCCGTCATGTTTAAACGAAAATGGAATGCCTTATATAATATTAAATGAATTGTCGTGTAGTGCTTAAGTTTATTATTATTATTGTTGTTATTATTATTATTGATCCTTCTAATGGTCACATGTAATTTATTGCGTAACAAATAACGTCTTATGTTTGTTCCATTATTATTATTATTATTATTATTATTATTATTATTATTATTATTATTATTGCAGTTGTATCAAGTGACATCCTTAATTTTCCACGTCTCCAATAATACCTTTTGAGATTATACATACATATATATATATATATATATATATATATATATATATATATATATATATATATATATATATATATATATATATATATATATATATATATATATATATATATATATATATAGAGAGAGAGAGAGAGAGAGAGAGAGTTTGCACTCCTCCCTCTCTTATGGAACTCCTCAATTCTATAGTTAAAAACATGGTGCTTTATCACAGCAAGGAACTATCCACATTTTCTCATGACATAATTTAATAATTGATCAGTTCAGAATAAGTTCAGTTTCTTGCCTACTATATAACGTTTTCGCCCGTCTCTGTGTCATTGTGTCTGTGAGATGATAAAAGAGCTTGAGAACAGATGAACGGGTTTCAGTGAAGCTCGCTGAAATCATTTGTGAGGTCATCCCATTTACGCGATATTACCCTCCATAAGAAATATTACCTACGGTTTGCCTTGCGTTGCACACCGAAGATTGTATTTAAATGTCTTAGAATCATCCATTCAGCTGTTCAACTTCTCTAACTTTAACCGAACTTGGTGAATAAGATATGCACTTGTAGAGGTAGGCACTGGTGGAGGTATGCACTCAATGGTCTATCTTTTCCCTGAAATCCAAATGGAATATGAATAAATTCTGATGTCCGTAGCAGGATTGGAATCCGCGTCCGGAGTGTCAGAAAGAGGTCACGTTACTGACCTGACCACGCTGAAGAGTCGTTAGTTCGCTTGACGAAAAACTGAGGTACTGAGATTGTTTTTCCTCGACGTAAATTGAGGGGGCTCGGGCCGATGGTCATTTATTTGGAAGAGGGACAATCACCGACATTCGATCCTGTCGATGTGACCAAGTTGGGCAAACACCAGGAGGAGTAGTTTTCGATTGAGTGATTTCTTACCTTAGTTGTTTCGCCAGATCAAGTGGCATTTATACGTAAGTTGAAGAGGCGGTCCTGAAAAAGGAACAATTTGTTGTTTTCAGCATATTATGTATATATTTTGTGTTTATCTTCACGGCTGTGAAGAAAGAAAATATTATTATTATTATTATTATTATTATTATTATTATTATTATTATTATTATTATTATTATTATTATTATTATTATTATTATTATTATTATTATTATTATTATTATTATTATTATTATTATTATTATTATTATTAAAATATACTCATAGTAGCACGAGTCTTAAAATGGAGAAACAAATCCACAGTTATGTATCTGTACATATATTCAAAGATAAAACTGTACAGATAGCTTTCGATAATCTGTACCGATCTATGTACAGACACATAACTGTGGCTTTGTTTCTCCATTATTATCATTATTATTATTATTATTATTATTATTGCTCAAAAGACACACCCTATTCATATGACAATGTAGAGATTGAATGAGACTTAATGAGGACATTTTAACAAGGAATTAAAATTCACTTCTGTTGTTGGTGGCCATAGATACTGCGACGTCAGTCCTGTCTTTAATTTCTGTATACCCGTAGCAGACTCACTTCGTCAGTGTTAGGAAATGGCTCGTTGTAGGAGCGAGAAGGGTATTTATATTTAAGTCTGTAAGGAACATACATGCACAATCTTCCTTTATGTTTATGTTCATAATTCGGTATATATTGCGTTTTCCACGATGGTCTGTGGATGAAGAACATAGAATATAAAATATTTCAAATGGAAAACTAAAAGACTGAGAAGCAAATGTTTTGGTTTTGCCCATTACTCATACGTTGGTATATATATATATATATATATATATATATATATATATATATATATATATATATATATATATATATATATATATATAATATGTATATAATAAATATATATAATATACATACATATATACACATATATATATTATATATATAATATATATGTTACATATTTATATACATATGCACAAACACATACACACACATATATGTATACACATACTGTATATATATAATTATATATATATACATTGTGTATGTATATATACATCTGACCCCTTTCAAATTGGTTGTAAAAAATGACACAGTGAATTATTGTTATCAATACCTCTCTCTCTCTCTCTCTCTCTCTCTCTCTCTCTCTCTCTCTCTCTCTCTCTCTCTCTCTCTCTGTGCCTCTTATTCTCCTTAATCGTCAGTCAATATCGGCCGCATGAGATTTTCCAGCGTGTCATCGCCCAGCAGTCCCCAGTGGCTTTAGTGGGGCACGGTGAAGGGCGTGGGACCGCCCGAGTGGGTGGGTGGGGCCTTCGGTACGTGCCTTAGGTGGGCGGGAAGAGATCAGTGGAAACCCGAGGGCGGTCGAAGGACCCTCTGGAGAGTGTTTTGCCGCCCGCCAAAAATTGATTATTCACTACTTAGCGGAGTTTACGCCAAACACTACATTTTGGTCCGCCTTACCCCCCTCCCCCCACAACCAACCCCCCCAACCAACACCTTCCCGTCTCCTGATCTTCTGCCTCCCCTCTCTCTCTCTCTCTCTCTCTCTCTCTCTCTCTCTCTCTCTCTCTCTCTCTCTCTCTCTTTTTCTCTTTTGACAAAGTATTTTGTCTTGTGGGTCATCCTTCCCTCTCTCTCTCTCTCAACCAAGTACTTTCTCTCTCTCTCTCTCTCTCAACCAAGTACTTTCTCTTGTGGGTCATCCTCTCTCTCTCTCTCTCTCTCTCTCTCTCTCTCTCTCTCTCTCTCTTTAACTAAGTATTTTGTCTTGTGGGCCATTCTTCTCTCTCTCTCTCAACCAAGTACTTTCTCTTGTGGGTCATCCTCTCTCTCTCTCTCTCTCTCTCTCTCTCTCTCTCTCTCTCTCTCTCTCTCTCTCTTTTAACTAAATATTTTGTCTTGTGGGTCATCCTTCTCTCTCTCTCTCTCAACCAAGTACTTTCTCTTGTGGGTCACCCTTTTCTCTCTCTCTCTCTCTCTCTCTCTCTCTCTCTCTCTCTCTCTCTCTCTCTCTCTCTCTCTCTCTTTTAACTAAATATTTTGTCTTGTGGGTCATCCTTCTCTCTCTCTCTCTCAACCAAGTACTTTCTCTTGTGGGTCATCCTTTTCCTCTTCTCTCTCTCTCTCTCTCTCTCTCTCTCTCTCTCTCTCTCTCTCTCTCAACTATATTCTCCTTTTGTTGGTCATCCTTTTCCTTTTTCTCACTAATATCTCTGCCTCCTTAAATGCTCTCCTTTCTCATTCATCCTTTCTCCTCTACTCTTTCTCCTTCTCTCACTTTCCCATGTTTCCTGTCAAGCCGGGATTTTCTTGTCCCGTCTGCCATCACTTTCTTTCTCACTTTTTTCTCTCTCCTTTTCTCCCATCTTACTACTTCCCTTCCTTCCCCTCCATTCTTTCTTCTCCTCTTCACTGCTTCTTTCCTCACTTCTTATGAATTATATTTTCCCCCCCTCCGTTCTTTCTCGAGCTCCTCTTTGCGGTGCACTGTAGGCATTATTTAAGGTTCTTTGCAGCGTGCCTTCGGCCCCCTAGCTGCAACCCCTTTCGTTCCTTTTACTGTACCTCCTTGCATATTCTCTTTCTTCCGTCTTAGTTTCCACCCTCTCCTAACAGTTGATTCATAGCGCAGCTGCTTTGAGGTTTTCCTCCTGTTACACCTTTCAGACCTTCTTACTGTCAATTTCCGTTTCAGCGCTGAATGACCTCGTAGGTCCCAGGGCGTGGCCTTTGGCCTAAGCTCTGAATTCAATTCAGTTCAGTTCATTTGTCATTTTCTTTCTTTCTTTGCCATCTCCTTCTGTTCCTTGCTTCCTGCTAACCACTTGTTTACTTTGACGGGAATTTACTTAGACGGGAACTTGCTTAGACGGGAATTTACTTTTACGGGAATTTATTTAGCCGGGAACGCACTTAGACAGGGATGTATTTAGACAAGAACTGACTCAGACAGGAATTTAATCAGAGAGGGATTAACGTTG
>NC_089782.1:36953821-36966321 GCF_040412425.1 Macrobrachium rosenbergii
ACAAAATTACAAAAATTAATAATAATAATAATAATAATAATAATAATAATAATAATAATAATAATAAATGTGTAAGCTAGCTTGCGAGTATAATATAATAATAATAATAATAATAATAACAATAATAATAATAATAATAATAATAATAATAATAATAATAAATATCTAATAATAATAATGGTAATAATAATAATAATAATAATAATAATAATAATAATAATAATAATAATAATAATAATAATAATAATAATAATAATAATAATAGTAATAATAATAATAAATTTGTAAGCCCGTTGCGGGTATAATAATAATAATAATAATAATAATAATAATAATAATAATAAATCTGTAAACCCATTGCTGGTATAAAAACAACAACAATAACAATAATAATAATAATAGGCTCCCATTTATACCGTAATAAAAGAACGCTGATTGTAGAACAAAGCCGTCGGCTGTCAAGCTGCATGACAGACATCATTTCAGCCGGATTCAGGATTACATTTTCAAATGATAAATACAAAATAGCAAAAAGAAAAAAATTATTTGTCATTCACTCATGACGTGAAAAAAAATAAAAAAACATAACTCAACCTACGGCCATGCAACATTATTATATACAATATATGTCAGTCACGCGAGGCTTCGTACGAAGCTGTAGAAAGGTGGCTATTTGGGATTTTCCGCCTATTTGTTTAATATCTCTGTTTTTGTACGTCATAAATTATGGCAGAGGCGGACTATGCGAATGTCAAATTTTTTTTCTATTTTTTTTTTTTTTGGGGGGAGGGTGGGGGTAGGGGGGATTTAGCCCCCTTTTTCATGCAATGAATTATCGTCGATGCTGTGAAGAGGTTGTGTCACCGATATATATATATATATATATATATATATATATATATATATATATATATATATATATATATATATTTTTATATATATATATATATAGTTTTACGATGACCCCTTTTTGAAATTAAAATTGAAAATAAAAACAAAAACAAGAAATTGATTTGATAGATTCGGAATTGTGAATTTGAGATATTTTCATTGGGATATTCATAGCGAATTTATGCATGCTGGCTCTCTCTCTCTCTCTCTCTCTCTCTCTCTCTCTCTCTCTCTCTCTCTCTCTCTCTCTCTCTCTCTCTCTCCCCCGATCCGAGCGAAGATGGAAGGAGATGAGCGCGTCCCTTCAAAATCCAACTTAGGCTAGTTCTGTTGAGCTAAGCGGTACATTAGGCACCGTGTTGTTAGTTGAACCCTGTGGGTTGTAGCGGGGCATATATATATATATATATATATATATATATATATATATATATATATATATATATATATATATATATATATATATATTTTTATAATCATATATATATATATAAATAATATAGAATAAATATATATAAATGATATTCATATATATTATATATATATATATATATATATATATATATATATATATATATATATATATATATATATATATATGTATGTATGTATGTATGTATGTATTCTATCTGCAACCCATAGGAATACTAATCACCTTCACCGATTATGTATTCTCTCTCTCTCTCTTCTCTCTCTCTCTCTCTCTCTCTCTCTCTCTCTCTCTCTCTCTCTCTCTCTCTCTCTCTCAAGTTCAGCCAATCGTCTCTTCTCAACTTACGAAACATTCCTACTGTGAATATTAATTTTTTCCATCTTGCAATATTTTCGCTCCGTCCAGTCATTATCTTCCCAAAAAATCCCACCGTCCCCAAAAATCGATTAAAAAAAAAAAAAAGACGGGGGACGTGAATATGAAAACCAATATCACACCGACGAACCGGTTAACACAAAGACAATAACGCGGGAATACAGAGGAAAAAAAAAACATTCCGGCGCAAATTTTGTGTCATCTACTTTCATTACCCTCCTCTGAACAATTACTGCTCTGAATCCCACCAAAAACAGGCCCGCCCGCACCCCAACCCCCCCCTTTTTTTTTAGAAGGGTATTACGCTATCACCATTAACTTCGTCAACCCCAAAACAATAACACATCTGATAGATATTAAACAAAACCGACTGACAAAAAAAAAAGAACAATGTCTATACACTGCCTCGTCTAACACGGGATTCCCGCCCTTATGGCACGTGGCAATACTGCTGCTGTCCTCTCACACCCCTCCACCATCTCTCTCCCCCCCCCCGGGATTCCTTCGACGCGTCCGAAATCATTCGCTAATGCAAATTTTGAGAGCGTTTTAATGCATTCCGTGCGTCAATACACCTAATGTGAAGAACCACGATTATTTTTTTTTTTATTTCGAGTCTCTAAAATTGGCCCGCGAAAAATGTGCGGGAGGAAAATATGTTTTCGGGGGGGAGCGCGGAGTCTTTGGAAAAAGCGACATGTGGCAAGAATCGGATCGTGCCACCCAATACGGGGACTTCAAAGCAGTGATGCCATATTGCTCACGCCATTCAGAGAGGATGACTTTATTGAAACTTCTTTTTTTTCCAACAGTTTTTTTTTCTATTTTTTTTTTTTTAACACCGTATGGGCGTGTGATGGAGGTTTCCAGTGATCCAGGACTAGAGTGGAAGGCGTGAATAGGGGGAAATAGGAGAGAGGGAATGGAAGGAATGAAGGAATGGAAGTTGGTGGAATGACAAAACCAGGGAAGGATGAAATGATCACTTGATATTTTTCCTTATAAGACTATGAGTCGCGTCGAGACGCGGTCCATTCAAAAGATAGTTATTATCTTTCATCAGTTTAAATAAAAATATTCAATCTGTGCTGTTATTATTGCTCTGACATTAGATAAGAAATAATAAACAATAAAATGAGCAAAGTGCTGTTTGAGTCAGTGTCCCCCGTTCAGGTGGGTCTGCCCCAATCTATCCACCTCCAGCTATATAGCCCTATTCCCGGTAGGGGGGTTGGTGCCGTCAGTGCACCTCATGCGGTGCACCGTTGGCATTACTTAAGGTTCTTTGCAGCGTCCATTCGGCCCCAAGCTGCAACAGCTTCCGTTCCTTTTACTGTACCTCCTTTCATATTCTCATTCTTCCATCTTTCTTTCCCCCTCTCCTAATAATTGATTCATAGTGCAACTGGGAGGTTTTCCTCCTGTTACACCTCTCAAACCTTTTCACTTGTCAATTTCCATCTCAGCGTTGAATGACCTCATACGTCCCAGTGCTTGGCCTTTGGCCCAAACTCTATATTCAATTCAGTTCAATTCTACAGGTTTATTACAGTTTTCCAAACCAGTTTCAACTTCCTTCCACTCAAATCTCGCCAACCCTTCCGAATATGCTTCTTTCCATCTCTTCACTGAGTTGAGGACTGATTTCATCGTGTGGGTCGGTTTTTGTAAGCTTTCTTAGGGCATTCAGCCGAACAAGTGGGCTTTCTTATTGTTCCTGAGTTGGACTATGGAGTCTTAGTCTTGGGTAGCCCGTTCCTGTATATATATATATATATATATATATATATATATATATATATATATATATATATATATATATATATATATATACCAGACGATGAGGGCAGTATCGTCCTGGAAAGCTTGTGACTTTTTCTGGGTGAATATCTCCGCTAGACACCATCGTGTTTAAATGAGGTCCTGTTAGTATAAATATATATATTTATATATATGTATATATAGATATATATTATGTATATATATGCAATATATATAATATATATACTGTATATATATCTATACTATACTATATATATGTATATCCTTATATTATTATTATTATTATTATTATTATTATTATTATTATTATTATTATTATTATTCAGCAGATGAACCCTATCCATATGCAACAAACCCACCACAGGGGCCACTGACTTGAAATTCAAGCTTCCAAAGAATATTAATGAGTTCATTAGGAAGAAGTAAGAGGAAGTAAAGGGAAATACAGAAAGAAGAGATCCCACTTATTGAAAAAAAAAATAATAATAATAAACAGAGAAAAATATATATCAAAATGCAAGAGGAACAGTGTTAGGGTAGCAAAGCACTGCATCTTCGCTTGAACTTCTGAAGAAGTTCCAACTGCACGACATCCTCAGTAGGGAGGCTGTTCCACAGTCCAGGGGTGTGAGGAATAAAGGACCTCTGGAACTTTGGAGAAGCTCGACAGTGAGGCACATTTACTGCATGGTGGTGGTGGTGCTGTTCGGCGAATCTGGTTTCTCTCAGAGACATGTTTATTGAGGTCCCAGAAACAAAAGTCTTGGTTTGTAATCTAGTTTTTTTTTTTTTTTAATGAGGCGACAGAAAAGGGGTTCTACTAATCGTCGGTACAGCTGAAAGATTTCGATGAGATATTATGGATTTCTCGTGGTATAGTACAGTACATTTTGCAAAATTTATCAAAATATGCTTAACGTTTTGGCATAATTTTTTTTTTATTATCCCCTAACGATATCATTTATATATTTTTTTCAGTATGAATTTTTTTTTAATTTAACCCTCAACGATATCATTTATATTTTTTCCAGTATGAAAGAATTTTTTTCAGAAATTTAGCCCCTAACGATATCAATTATATATGTTTTTCAGTATGAAAAAAATTTTTTTTTAAATTTAGCCGTTAACGATATTATTTATATTTTTTCAGTATAAATTTTTTTTTTTAGAAATTAGCCGCTAACGATATCATTTTTTTTTCAGTATGAATTTTTTAATTTAAAGAATTTTGTTTTTTCTATGAAAGAATTTTTTTCAGAAATTTAGCCCTAACGATATCATTTGAAAAAATTTTTGTTAAATTTAGCCGTTAACGAAATTTATATTTTTCAGTATAAATTTTTTTTTTTAGAAATTAGCCGCTTACGATATCATTTATATATTTTTTCAGTATGAAAGAATTTTGTTTCTTAGAAATTTAGCCCCTAACGATATCATTTATATTTTTCAGCATATTTTTTTTTTAGAAATTTCAGCCCTAACGATATCATTTGTATATATTTATTTTTAGTATGAATTTTTTTTTTTAGAAATTTAGCCCCTAACGTTATCATTTATATTTTTTTCAGTATGAAAGAATTTTTTTAGAAATTTAGCCCCTAACGATATCATTTATATATTTTTTTCAGTATGAAAGAATTTTTTTTTTTTTTTAGAAATTTAGCCCCTAACGATATCATTTATATATATTTTTCAGTATGAAAGAATTTTTTTTATTTTTCAGAAATGTAGCCCTAACGATATCATTTATTTATATTTTTTTTAATTTAGCAACGTATCATTTATTTATATTTTTCAGTATGAAAAAAAATTTTTAGAAATTCAGCCCCTAACGATATTTATATATTTTTTTATTTAATATGAAAGAAATTCTCAAAATGGCTGTACCGAATATATATATTTAAATATATATATAAATTCCACGTTTTTGAGCACCTCCGTTCACATAATCTGTGGTCTGTCTCTCTCTTCACTTATCTCTCAGTTTTATATTCCATGCATTTCTCTGTCTCTCCTTTCTCTTCATCCACGTGCCTCATTTCTCTCTCTCTCTCTCTCTCTCTCTCTCTCTCTCTCTCATAATCTTCCATACATCTCTCTATCTCATCTTCCTCGTCATCCGCGTGCTTCACCTCTCTCTCTCTCTCTCTCTCTCTCTCTCTCTCTCTCTCTCTCTCTCTCTCTCTCTCTCTCTCATCAATCCATCTTCCTCGTCATCCGCGTGCTTCACCTCTCTCTCTCTCTCTCTCTCTCTCTCTCCTCTCTCTCTCTCTCTCTCTCTCTCTCTATCAATCCTCCATGCATCTCTCTATCTCTTCTTCCTCGTCATCCACGTGCTTCATCTCTCTCTCTCTCTCTCTCTCTCTCTCTCTCTCTCTCTCTCTCTCTCTCTAGCGTGGACGTTGGCACCCGGACTAATTGAATAAAATCTGTTCAGAGAATATTGCTTTTAGTAATAAATGATTAACTGCGCACCCCACACCCCCCGCCCCCCACCTCCTCCCCAACCCCCCTCCGAAATTTGTAATGTCACGTTTTATTACAATTCCAGAATTGGCTTTTTGATTACGATATTTGGGTCACTCATAGTACATCGCCGGTAAATCAAAAAATTATTTCCTTATTTTTTTATTTGAACGTTTGGTCTGTGCATATACACCCGTCGGTTTCAAATTTCCAATACAGTGTTAATGTCTTTTTGTCGCAGGAAAACGTACATAGATGCATAATTGCAGTACGTACGTAGATATATGTACGTACGCCGTGTTTGATGTTTATTGGTCAAAGAGTTTTATTAGCCAATATCTCATTATCATAAAGGGATGATGAAGTATAGCTCTGAGCATGGCTTAGAAATAAAGTCGAAACCGGTCAGGACCTACTGCAACCAACACGTTAATTCTTTATCTGTGGTTTGAGTGATTATATATATATATATATATATATATATATATATATATATATATATATATATATATATATTGTCTGAATGAGGGTGCTAGTCCATAACCTTCTAACCTCCCTAGGTTGTGTTCCACCATGATCAGTTAATCATCAGGTACCTAACTCACAAGGGAACTAAGGGTTTCTCAGGAAAGAAGACCAAAGATATGTATATATATATATATATATATATATATATATATATATATATATATGTATGTATGTATGTATGTATATATACGTCCAGTATGTATATATATATTTGTCACTCGTACATACATCCACATATATATATAAATACACATAATAATATGTATGTATTTATGTAAATGTCGTATATATACATCCAGCTCAGTATACAGATATTTAAAGATTCCACGGTACATATTTTCTAAATTGATATTACACCGGCTTCAAAATCAAGATCACTAATTGAAGGAACCATCCCGTAGGAATTATAATCATTCATAAATGAGCATCACAAGAATTCAGAGATGGAAAGCATTTAAAAATCTTATTCATAATCATTCATAAATGAGCATCAAAAGACTTCAAAGATGGAAAGCACTTAAAAATCTTATTTCTCAAGATGTCGATAAAATAGAAGTTCATGACTTGTTAACAAGTTTAACTTCGTAACAATTTGAACTCCATTTGCAGGAGAGTTCGTTTAGTTCATGACGCTTCCTGAAGGCTTGTGAAGTTGGTCAGCACATGACTTCTAGGTTATGAAATATATATATTTTTTTATATTTTTCTTCTTATTCGAGTATTGTCTAATGGAGTTATATATATATATATATATATATATTTTTTATATTTTTATTCAAAGAAATGTCATGCTCAATACTGTCATGCTTTTTCTTTTACAAACACTCCCTTTCTCTCTCTCTCTCTCTCATTTTTATAATTTTTATTTTATTATTTATAATGGAGTAATCTGTATATATTTTAATGTTTTTTCCAAAGAGCTGCCATGCTCAATACTATCTTTACATCGCTCCCCTCTCTCTCTCTCTCTCTCTCTCTCTCTCTCTCTCTCTCTCTCTCTCTCTCTCTCTCTCTCTCTGCACCTGTACCTCTTCTTCCTATTGGTCCCTTCCTTTTTCCATCTTCCTCTGCTTCAGCCACCAGCATCACTACGCCCCCCCTTCTCTTCCAGGGTCCCTCAGACCCCCTCTCCCTCCTCTCCTCCTCCTCCTCCTCCTCCTCCTCCAGTCTTCAACCCTCGTGCCACTCCGTCTGTGTGAGGGAGGATCCTCTCTCTCTCTCTCTCTCTCTCTCTCTCTCTCTCTCTCGAGTCTCAGCTGAATATCCAACAATTTATAGCAATTTATCCGGTAGTTGGTTCGATTCAGAGGCGCCCAGGCCGCCTATTGAGGAGCAGCCGCCTGCGACAAATTGCGGGAAGACTCACAAAACTTGATTGATGAAGCAGGGTGCATGTAACATCCGTCTCCCCCCCCCTCCCCTCCCCTCCTCTCCTCCTACCCTTCCTCTTCCCCCTTCCTTCCTCCTCCTCCTCCTCCCCGTCTCGTCTGTCACTCTCTCTCTCTCTCCCTCTTCCCCCACTCACTTTTACATCTCTCTTTTGGGTCTTTGAATTTTGAAATTTGGTCAAACGAAAAACAAAGTCATTTTAAGTGATTTTCTTTTGATAATCGTATCCTGACACCACATTGTCTTGAGGGCTTAATTCGAATACTCTCTCTCTCTCTCTCTCTCTCTCTCTCTCTCTCTCTCTCTCTCTCTCTCTCTCTCTCTCTCTCTCTTTCGGTCTTTGAATTTTGAAATTTGGTCAAACGAAAAACAAAGTCATTTTAAGTCATTTTCTTTTGATAGTCATATCCTGACACCACATTGTCTTGCGGTCTTAATTCAGAATACTCTCTCTCTCTCTCTCTCTCTCTCTCTCTCTCTCTTGAAATTTAAAATTTGGGGAAACGAAAAACAAAGTAATTTTTTAGTCATTTTCTTTTGTTAATCATATCCTAATACACTGTATTGAGGTCTGAATTCTCTCTCTCTCTCTCTCTCTCTCTCTCTCTCTCTCTCTCTGTGAAAGAATATTTTTTGCAAATACAGCCATAACAAAGCAATTTATTTTTGACGATCATATCGTATGGTTTTATTCCGAATACTTTCTCTCTCTCTCTCTCTCTCTCTCTCTCTCTCTCTCTCTCTCTCTCTCTCTCTCTCTCTCTCTTTCTTATTTTTTTCCTTCGAAAAATTCATCTGCAATAATTTTATCTTTCTTTTCCATTGTCCGAACTATATACATCTACTTTTCTCTTTGTAAAGCTTATAATTACAATCATCATCACCATCTCTCTGTTTCCTCTATCATCATCAATATCATCAACTGCTTTGTTGCGTTTCCATCGTTACCATCAGTTCCTTATACTTCTTTTTATCTGCAATGTTTTGTTTCGTCCATTGAAAGAAAGAAAATTCAGTGTATAAATTTGCATAAATTCTCGTTTATATTCCACCTTGCCTGCAAGTCTTCACTTATCTTTTGTTTTCCTAATGATCTGTTTTTATTCAATCTATTTTAATTTGATTTGCTTTAATCCAAAAGACGTCTTTGTATCCACCTAACGAGTGTGGCATTAGGTACAAGCATTAAGTACAAGCATTAGGTGCAAGCATTAGGTATAAGCTTCTAGCATAAGGTAAATGTCAAAAAGACTGCAGCGAGCAATAATTCTCATGATGTTTGTTAATTTGATAAAGGAAAATGAATCTATTCCATCTCTAAATATTACCATTTCTGATTTTTAGTTTTTTGTAAAAGAAAACTATTGTGTCGGTTTCGTCTGTCCGTCCGCACTTTTTCTGTCCGCACTTTTTTCTGTCCGGCCTCAGATCTTAAAAACTACTGAGGCTAGAGGGCTGCAAATTGGTATGTTGATCATCCACCCTCCAGTCATCAAACATACCAAATTGCAGCCCTCTAGCCTCAGTAATTTTTTTTTTATATTATTTAAGGTTAAAATTCGCCATAATCGTGCATCTGGCAACGATGTAGGATAGGCCACCACCGGGCCTTGGTTAAACTTTCATGGGTCGCGGCTCATACAGAATTATACCGAGAACACCGAAAGATAGATCTGTATTCGGTGGCCTTGATTATGCGCTGTAGCGCCTGTACAGAAAACTCGATTGCGCCGATGAAACTTCGGCGCATTTTTTACTTTTTTATTTTCTATGTATTATTATTATTATTATTATTATTATTATTATTATTATTATTATTATTATTATTATTATTATTATTGGAGGGTACGTGCGATGTGCTTAAAATACTTAATTGGAATACCGTGAGGCTTAAGGAAGTATCCTTGTAACATAGGTTGGGTGTTTAGTTCCCTTTACTATACATATATACATAATTTGTTTCTCTTTATCTGATTACTTTTCAAGCTTCCTTTCCTGGTTAAATTGGCTCCATTGTGGTACTGGAATATCAAAGTTATTTTGGAAATCCCCAAAGTTAAATGCAAAATAAAACAAGTAAAAAATGCAAGGAAGTTTCTTCGGCGCAATCGAGTTTTCTGTACAGCCGCTACAGCGTTTAATCAAGGCCGCCGAAAAAAGATCTACCTTTCTGTGGTCTCGGTATAATGCTGTATTAGCCGCGGCCAATGAAACTTTAACAAGGCCTGGTGGTGGCCTAGTCTATATCTTTGCCAGAAACACGAGTATGGCTAACTTTAACCATAGACAAAATAGAAACTGCTGAGGCTAGAGGGCTGCAATTTGCTATGTTTGATGATTGGAGGGTGGATGACCAACATACCAATTTGCAGCCCTCTAGCCTCAGTGGTTTTTAAATCTGAGGGCAGACAGAATAAAGTGCGGACGGACAGACAAAGCAGTTTTCATTTTTCTTTTGCAGGAAACTCAAAACTGCTGATATTTTCCTCTTCTATCGGATCTCATAAAATTCAATTTCCTCATCTCTGTTAGTCTGGCCTTATTTACCTACTTCTCTTCCGTCGTCATAGCCTAAGAAATTGAGGAAAACTTATGTTATCTTTCAAAAGATAACACTTCGTTTTTTATCCTTTTCGATAGTAGGCTAGAAATTATAATTTCTGTTGATTGACAATGTTGTTCGTTTTGAGATGATTGGTAACGTTCGTCGTTTTGAGATGATTGGTAACGTTATTCGTTTTGAGATGATTGGTAACGTTCGTCGTTTTGAGATGATTGACAACGTTCGTTGTTTTGAGATGATTGATAACATTCGTCGTTTTGAGATGATTGACAACAATCCATCGTTTTGAGCTGACTGACAACAATCCGTCGTTTTGAGATGATTGACACCGTTTCTCGTTTTGAGATGATTGACAACGTCCGTCCTTTTGAGATCGCTGCCCTTCTGAAAAGTGATGATTTGACAAATCGTGTGATGCAGCAGTTTTGACATCGAAATTAAGTCTAAATCTCCCAGATACGTCCAACTGAAACCCTAAAAGATTCGATCCTAAAGTTAATCACATTCGTGGTCTGATTCTGTGATTCGAACCCTGCACTACATGCCTTAGAGTTAATCTCATTTGTCGTATTGTCTGCGTCAGGGCTCTTAACCAACCGTCTTAATCCCTTAACTTGAAAGTTACATAAAAGAATACTTAAGTTGTTTTTATAGATAGCGTATTTATGATGGCTATGGGTCCTCTTCAATCTTCAGGTAATCCGTTAACTTAATCTTACTACACAAGCATGATGCTAAATTATGAATCCGGTACATTATGAGTATTATTTGCTTTCCTTATACAGTCAGTAGTAACTGTTTTTTTATATTTATTATGATAATGATCCTCATAAATAATTAACTGAAATACACCGTTTTCCGTGATGTTATTCCCGTACAAGGGATATTTTATTCACGTTACCATCCGGCCGCGATATGTAAGATATATACTCGTATGTATTTCTATGTGCTTAGGTTTTAGTCTCTCTCTCTCTCTCTCTCTCTCTCTCTCTCTCTCTCTATCTCTATATATTATATATATATCTCTATATATATGAAATTTTATCACACCGTGATTTTATATATATATATATATATATATCGAAATATATATATATATATATATATATAAGTGATAAATGAATAATATATATATATATATATTGACGTAAACCATAATATGGTTTATCAACTGGAGTCGCTGAATAGGCTTTCTCTCTCCTGTCTCCAACGGAGATATTCATATATAATTTATATATATATATATATATATATATATATATATATATATATATATATATATATATATATATATATATATATAATATATATATTTCATATATATTTATTATATATATATATATATATATATATATATATATATATATATATATATATATATATATATATATATATATATATATATATATATATATAATATACTATCTCTCTCTCTCTCTCTCTCTCTCTCTCTCTCTCTCTCTCTCTCTCATGTACATACACACATACATACAAATTTCTATCACTCTCTATATATGTATATACATATTTGAATATATACAGAATATGCGCTAGTGTGTATGTGTGTCTGTGTGTGTGTGTGAGAGAGAGAGAGAGAGAGAGAGAGAGAGAGAGAGGAGAGGAGACAAAAGCCCGAACTAGCTTCCAGGTCCGGAGTGAGAGACATATTAACGATCTAATCCAGACATAGTTTGGGCAGCGCGCTGCGTTAATTAGTTTGTCGGTCAGGGGCGACACTTGTTAGGCGCCTCTCAAAGGTCTTAGGAAACCCCTCTGGGGCGGGGAAAGACGGGGAGGCGCCAACGCACACAATGAGGACGGGGGCGGGGAGAGGGAGAGGGAGGAAGAAGGGGAGGGAGGGAGGGAGGGAGAGAGAGAGAGACTGTTGCTAAAAAGGGTGAGGCAAGGGTGATGATGTTGATGAAATGAATATATATATATATATATATATATATATATATATATATATATATATATATATATATATATATATATATATATATATATATATATATATATATATATATTTATATTTATACATATATATATACATATACATACATACATACATAT
>NC_089782.1:36971321-36976321 GCF_040412425.1 Macrobrachium rosenbergii
TCTCTCTCTCTGAATATCTTCTTTCATAGATCTTGAAATATATTCCTGGAATTGTGGAATTTCTCTCTCTCTGTCTCTCACTCTCTCTTTGGGGATATCTTTCTTTATAGATCTTGGAAATACTGTATTTCCTGGAATTATTGAATGAATTTCTCTCTCTCTCTCTCTCTCTCTCTCTCTCTCTCTCTCTCTCTCTCTCTCTCTCTCTCTCTCTCTCTCTCTCTCTCTGAATATCTTCTTTTCTTTCATAGATCTTGGAAATATATTCCTGGAATTATGGAATTTCTCTCTCTCTCTCTCTCTCTCTGTATATATATATATATATATATATATATATATATATATATATATATATATATATATATATATTTATAAATTAAGTAGTGTATGATAGAATTCGCTCCTCTCCTTTTAATGATATTACTCCTTTTATCGTTATTTAATTTCGCATTTATCCATACCATTCTTCTCCCTGATTTTCACATTCCACCATGATGGACATTCCATCATTAACGACCTTTTTATTTATAAATCAAACTCCTCCATTCTTCCCTTCGCCGTTAGTAATTTACCGTAACTGTTTTTATATACTTTTTTCTCCTTTTTAGTTTTCTGTAAAAGAAAACTATTGTGCCGGCTTTGTACGTCCGTCCACACTTTTTCTGTCCGCACTTTTCTGTCCGCCCTCAGATCTTAAAAACTACTGAGGCTAGAGGGCTGCAAATTGGTACGTTGGTCATCCACCCTCCAAACATCAAACATACCAAATTTCAGCCCTTTAGCCTCCTCAGTAGTTTTTATTTTATTTAAGGTTAAATTTAGTCATAATCGTACTTCTGGCACCGGTATAGGTACCAGCAACACAGGCCACCACCAGACCGTGGCTGAGTTTCATGGGCCGTGACTAAGAGTTCCATGGGTGGTGGCTGAAAGTATCATATAGCATTATATGCTGTACAGAAAACTCGATTCCGCCACATTTTTCAGCTTTTTATTTTGTGTTTTTTGCAGTTCACCGTCTGCCTTTCAGCATATTGTGAACTTCTACGGTATAAAAGTCACGTTAATATTTTTTATTTTAATTATTTTTTTGTTTTTCATTATAATGGTTTTTTTTTATGAGCGTATCTTCGCCGTAAAGTTGTTATCTGAGACTAATTAGCGACTTACTGGATAGGTTACGCCTCCAGTTGGTGCCGTTAATCTAAAATATGTGTGACCCCTGTCGTATGTATGTATATATATTTTTTTAATTTGTGCTACTTTCAAACAATGTCTCCAAGACGAATGAGTGATTAAAATAATCATTCTTTCTCTCTCTCTCTCTCTCTCTCTCTCTCTCTCTCTGTCCATTTTTAATGGTATAAAGTATTGTAGTATTTTGTATTTTTAATGGAATAAAGTATTTTAGTATGATTCTCTCTCTCTCTCTCTCTCTCTCTCTCTCTCTCTCTCTCTCTCTCTCTCTCTCTCTCTCTCTGAACCCAAAGTATGATTCTGTCGCTCAGTAAGCAAGAAAGATAGCATATAATCAATATATCAAGATACCTATACCAGCCACCCACGCAGCCACCTCTCGAAACCATTTTATTAATTAATCAAGCAAGCGGGCACTTATTTAATCAAGTGAGTAAGCAAGATAGCTGCTACCCAACCAGCCACTTACCTGTCTAATCAATCAATCAATCAGTCAATCAAAGAGAGAGCCATTTAATTAAACTAGTAATTAAAAAAAAATTGCCAACTAACTACCTTACCAGTCAATACAGCAAGCAGTCAGGCAATTATCTTTAAATATTGAATATTGAAGCAAGCAATCAGGCACTGAGCTTGGTCCCACTAACCATGTGGATCTGGAGTCGTTTGGGGATCGGGTTCAAACAAAAGTTGACGAAAAACAAAAACAAAAAATAAAAAAAGGGGCAATATTTTTCTAGGTCACCGTTTGTGGCATGGCTTGGCATACCTTCCAAGTTAGTGTACCCTTTGAAGCTGGGCCCTCAGTGGGGTGATTTGAGAGAGAGAGAGAGAGAGAGAATGTAATCAAAAGTTTAGAGGAAAAATTGTGTCACGAATTTTTTTTTTAAATGGGCGAATCGTTTTATTTTTAGTATATAAACTTGTTTCATGCCTTACATTAAAGAGAAATTTTGCTAAGCGAAAAGTCACGAGAGATGTAATAAGACGATAATAAGATAATTATACTGATAATACTAATAATCTACGTTCTATAACAGGGAGAAAAGGAATTTGGAATCGACGAGTGTTACAAATAATAAACTTAAAATGAACGCACGAAGTGGGAAAGTCGAAACGGCTTCATGTGTTATGAACTGATCTGTAATTATTCTTGATTGTATTGTGATTAGTTATCTCTCTCTCTCTCTCTCTCTCTCTCTCTCTCTCTCTCTCTCTCTCTCTCTCTCTCTCTCTCTCTCTCTCTCTCTAAGAAATATTTTCATCGTTTTGGAACATTCAGAGCGAATTTATATATACTGACTCTCTCTCTATCTCTGTTCCATATGAATAGGTTTCATCTTCTGAATAATAATCTCTCTCTCTCTCTCTCTCTCTCTCTCTCTCTCTCTCTCTCTCTCTCTCTCTCTATCAGAAATATTTTCATTGTTCTTGGAATATTCAAAGCGAATTTATATACACACTCTCTCTCTCTCTCTCTCTCTCTCTTGTTCCATATGAGTAGGTTTCATCTTCTGAATAATAATAATCTCTCTCTCTCTCTCTCTCTCTCTCTCTCTCTCTCTCTCTCTCTCTCTCTCTCTCTCTCTCTCTCTATACTGACATGCAATTTACGAAATTGGTACTGTAATTGTAGTAATCATATCTTTGACAATCTTGTCGCGTAGAACGTTGACCACAGTAAGAACAGCTTAAGTGTATTGCAAATAGATTTTTAGAGACATTCCAGGAGAGAGAGAGAGAGAGAGAGAGAGAGAGAGAGAGAGAGAGAGAGAGAGAGAGAGACGCATAACAACCAAACACAGCTCAACTCTAATAGATTCCATGGTAGAAATCTCGAAGTGAAAAAGAAACTTCGTTCGAGAACAGAGTTCCAGCAATCGGAGTGTCAACAGCCCAGAGAGCCTTCCACTGAATGGCTGAAATTCCTGGGCGTCTTCCATTGTGAAAAGTTGGTTGTTTATGAACCGAAAGTTCGCGGGAATTTTAGAAAGTCGCGAAATGACGGTGGATTTAGAGACCACATTCTCGTTCCTGCCTTTCTTAAGTTGACTGGGGACGTAAATTTGCAAAAGGGGAAAGGTTTTTGCCATTTTTGTATATTCCTGGTGTCCCGTCAGGCGACCTCTAGAATATTTGACATTTGTCTTCCCGTTTGCCTGTTTCTCGTGATCAAGACTTCAAGCTTCATAAATGATTTATGGGTGATGGTGATTCAGCATATTTTTTTAGTGGATCCAGGGGTCAAATTCAAGGTTGCATTTTTCATTCCAAGGGTCAAATTCAAGGTTACATTTGTCAGTCCAAGGATCGAATTCAAGGTCACATTTGTCAGTCCAAGGATCAAATTCAAGGTCACATTTGTCAATCCAATGGTCACATTCAAGGTCACATTTGTCATTCCAAGGGTCACATTTGTCAATCCAATGGTCAAATTCAAGGTCATATTTGTCAATCCAAGGGTCAAATTCAAGGTCATATTTGTCAATCCAAGGGCCAAAGTCAAGGTCGTGTTACTGGGTCATATTTGACATGCATATTCCGTTAATGAAGCCGCTTGCAGAGTGGGGTCGAGGTCAGAGTCGTACTCAGAGGTCAAAGGTCAAATAAGAATTTACCACCGGCGGGGCATTGTGTTTCACGACCAGTTCTTTGTTTTGAATTTTCCCGTCAGGATCCGCATGTTTGTTTGTACGAACATTGCCCTTGTTGGCGTGAGGCCAGTTTAATATGGAAACAGGTCTGACAAATAAAAGTTATAAGTAGAAATACGATTCTGGCTCGAAAATGGGTATCAACCAGTCTCAAAATTAGGTTGTTTTCTCCTCAAGGGTATTGTAGGTATACCCCTCCTTTGCAAATCTCTCTTTAATTTTGTTAATATATTGGTCACTTACCTGTTTCTATAATAATAATAATAATAATAATACAAGAGGCATAACGAACAATTTTTTGCAGTTATAAATGATCATATCCGTATAACAGTACAGAACGCTGTATCATTACACAGAAATACCTCGAAAACAAAGAAGGCTCTTTCTGTCTATCAGATTGGCTCCAGAACCTGATTGTTCCCTGCATGCCACTCATAATAATAACCAGGATTTACATGACTACCTCTGCCAGTCGTGACCTCTTCGTCAAAGTGAATAAACAACTTAATATTGATGAGAGAACAGTATGTCATCCTGTCAAGATCTTGTTCGTAATGTTATGAGTAGAGGACTTTTGGGTTCGTTTCTCTAACGTTAAAGTATATTGAAACCAAAAAATGAAGTATTAATCATAATTATTATTTCAACTTGCTTGATATTTCAAGATGTCAGTACAGAATGATGAGTAATTGTGAGAATTACAATGGTATGCGTTATGGTACATTAGGCCCAAGATAGTCTAACAGACCCATTGGAAAATCTTGAGCACCCGGCACTGTAAATGGGGAAAAAAGATCACGTGCGAAGTCTCTCTCTCTCTCTCTCTCTCTCTCTCTCTCTCTCTCTCTCTCTCTCTCTCTCTCTCTCTCTCTTAGTGAAATAAAATCTTCCCTGACTCGCACGGAAACTACCATCCTAATCGGAAACTACCTTTGCACAATCCTTTCCCCCAGATATCGTAACCTCTCTCTCTCTCTCTCTCTCTCATATGAGAAAAACTATGTTCCTAAGTTTCACCCTTTCACAATCCTTTCCCCAGATATCGTAACCTATACTCTCTCTCTCTCTCTCTCTCTCTCTCTCTCTCTCTCTCTCTCTCTCTCTCTCTCTCTCTGACGTACGAGAAAACTGTGTTCCTAAGTTTCACCC
>NC_089782.1:36978821-37111321 GCF_040412425.1 Macrobrachium rosenbergii
AAAGGAGCCATTCTTGCAGCATCCTGACTAAATATGTTTTGAAGGCCAAGTTTTTACGTACTTCAGTATTCGTTTTTAGTGCATTGTTCTGCTTGTTTCAGTTGCACCATTGTAACCGACACGTACGGATAACAAGCACATTCCAGGCATAGAGAATGTGAGATGAATATTTATATATTCTACCCTAATGAAAATAGAACCACAAAGACCGTGGTAGTAAATGGCGCGTTCATACAGATTGACATTTCCAGACGACTACTGGAATGGTTGTTCCAGACGGCTACTGGAATGGTTGTTCCAGACGGCTACTGGAATGGTTGTTCCAGACGGCTACTGGAATGGTTGTTCCAGACGGCTACTGGAATGGTTGTTCCAGACGGCTACTGGAATGGTTGTTCCAGACGGCTACTGGAATGGTTGTTCCAGACGACTGACGGCTACTGGAATGGTTGTTCCAGACGGCTACTGGAATGGTTGTTCCAGACGACTACTGGAATGGTTGTTCCAGACAGAATGGTTGTTCGGCTACCAGACGACTACTGGAATTGTTCCAGTTGTTCAAGACTGGAATGGTTGTTCCAGACGGCTACTGGAATGGTTGTTCCAGACGACTACTGGAATGGTTGTTCCAGACGACTACTGGAATGGTTGTTCCAGACGACTACTGGAATGGTTGTTCCAGACGACTACTGGAATGGTTGTTCCAGACGACTACTGGAATGGTTGTTCCAGACGGCTACTGGAATGGTTGTTCCAGACGACTACTGGAATGTTTGTTCCAGACGGCTACTGGAATGGTTGTTTCAGACTACGACTAGAATGGTTGTTCCAGACGACTACTGGAATGGTTGTTCCAGACGACTACTGGAATTGTTGCCCAGGGGACACCTTTTATTATTTCGAAAGGATATTAAGTAGTTTTGTACCTGATTTATATTATCATTAGTTATATTATCATACTGAATGTATAAATAAAGGGAGTTGAATTATGTAACACTGTAATTCGATGTATGTATTTACTGTTCAGAAAATACTTCTGGAAGCATAATGCATTCCAGTTGATATACGTATAACTCTTCATATATCGCATACGTGTACTTATGCAGATTTGAGGAGGTTGGCTCCAGAAGGCGCTGCTGCCCTTAGTGTTTTAGCAAATGCTTTTTAGGATGAAGTTACTAGCTCCACGCCCTTCTAGACAAATGCTCAGTGGGTTTACGTGCTGACGGATCCGTGCATTTATTGGTGATCACCTATCCAGCTACTGACCAAACCGTAAGATTCTTGGAGTTGATGATCAAGTAATGACCCGCTGTGTGTTTGTGTGTGTGTGTGTGTGTATCTTAGCCACTCTAAAATGACGACCACGTCAGCATACAAATGATCTGGAAGAGAAAATGTTGCTGGGCGATTCGTAAGCCAAACAAAATCGACCGAGAGAGAGAGAGAGAGAGAGAGAGAGAGAGAGAGAAATGACTATCCTTATAAAGACAGAAAATACAACGCAAGTAACAAAAAAAACAACGTCTTAAACAGCAAAAACAATAACTAAAAAAAAAAAAAAAAGACAAGTTGCAGGTTGCGTTACCAGTTTCAGCAATCTTCTTTTAACCGGGTCCGGACCGGTGCGAATTTGGGTCAGCCCCGACACATATCCCAGAGTCCTACTGACCCTGGGGAATGGGCGCCATGCCCATGTCCTTAAAGGAACTGTGAAGGACGCGTAGGAGTCAACGCTTCGCCGAGAGCGAGATCGTCTGTTCTCGGTGTGGGAAGGCGAGGCGTTCCCTCGAGTTTCTCTTAAAATACTTGAAACGATTCTCTCTCTCTCTCTCTCTCTCTCTCTCTCTCTCTCTCTCTCTCTCTATATATATATCTATATATATATATATATATATATATATATATATATATATATATATATATATATATATATATATATATATATATATATATATATATATATATATATATATATATATATATACATATATGTATATTATATATATATATATCATCATCTTATGAATAATACTTCCATTCCAGCTTAGCTTGAAGTAATTATTTCCTCTCTCTCTTCCATAAACTGTGGAGAATTAGCAAATCCTGGACTAGTCATGAAAGTGACCGCTTTTACTCCTGCGTCTCTTCTTCATTACCTTGCTCTCAGCTTCATCCCTGGTAGGGGTCGGTGTTTTGAATGAGCATTTTTATATAACTCATTTCATAGTTTTTTTTTATATAGATACCTTTCCTGCCTCCAACCCTCCCTATTTATCCGGGCATGGGGAGATCCTACTGCTATTTTAAAAAGAGGAAGTCCAGTAATTCCTAACTTGGTTTGTTCCTTTGTTCCTCCGCCAATTCTCATCCCTTTGGCCCCCGAAGCAAATAGATTTTCTTCAGGACATTGCTCTCTCGGATTCCACTGACCGTTTCGCCTGCGAGTTGATAGGCCTATCGATGTCCTACTTGCTGTTTTCGGCCACTAATCCTTTCACCTCCTCTGTCCCTTTAGGCTCGGCGTCGGTAACGGGACTCGAATACGTATCTCGCATGTGGGAGTGCCGTAACACGTGTACGAGGGTCACAGACAAGGGTGGAGGGGGGGGGGCACCTTGGGCACGTGCCCCTCATGAAAAATAATGACAAAATAATGTTATTGGATATATAGACAATAATAACATAAATGAGAGATATAAAAATTGGGAAAAAATGAAAAATCTATTATAGAAATAATAGTTATCCCTCTCTCTTGCTCTCTCTCTTTATATATACATATATATACACATATATGTATAATATACATATATACATGTATATGTATATGAAAATTGGTGGCCCCTCCAATGAAAATTTTCTGGATGGATCCTCTAGTGATCACAGAAGCTTCTTGTCAAAATGAGAAGAAGAAGAAGAAGAAGAAGAAGAAGAAGAAGAAGAAGAAGAAGAAGAAGAAGAAGGGCACTTGACACAACATAAACCTCTCAGACTGTTTGCCAGTCATTAGCACCAGCATAATAAGGGACTCATTCAAGTCCTGTTCTGATGCTTTAGCACACATTGTTATGGCCGTGGAATTTATTTTTAGAAATGGGCGATCCTATCCAAATTTTTAGTATTGATGTATTTATTTTTTATTTATTTAGCTATCTGACGAATGATTTACTTTTTGTGTGTTTGTGTACTATTTATTTTTATTTATTTATTTAGCTATCTGTCTAATTATTTACTTTTTGTCTTTTTGTGTATTTATTTTATATTTAGCTATCTATCTAATTATTTACTTGTTTGCCTGTTTGTGCATATTTTTTATTGATTGATTTAGCTAAATCTATAATTATTTATTTGTTTCTGTGTATTTATTTATCTATTTATTTATTTATTAGTTGGTAGTTTAAATGCATGATGTCTCCTCTCCTGAGTTGGCAGTAATGATTGTCACACAAATCTTAGCCGAAGCAGAGAACCTTTAGGTCACAGTTGCCATAACCTTTTTTTCATACTTGTAATGAGATTTTCTTGCAGGCGTGATTACACTCTTAAAGGGTGTAATTTTGCGTCAACTCCTGTAATTATGTTTTTAAGACACGTAGTTACATTACGAAGCTCTTTGATTTTTGTCTACTCTTGGAGAGAGACGAGATGCCTTGAAGCTGGCGACGTTTCTGAAACTGGAGAAGTTTCCTGAAGCTGGTTGCGTTTCCTGGAACTGGCGACGTTTCTTGAAACTGGTGACGTTTCTTGAAAATGTCGACGTTTCCTGAAACTGGCGACGTTTCATGAAACTGGGTACGTTTCTGAAACTGGACAAGTTTCCTGAAGCTGGTTTCGCTTCCTGAAACTGGCGACGTTTCTTGAAACTGTCGACGTTTCTTGAAACTGGTGACGTTTCTTGAAAATGTCGACGTTTCCTGAAACTGGCGACGTTTCTGAAACTGGCGACGTTTCATGAAACTGGGTACGTTTCTGAAACTGGACAAGTTTCCTGAAGCTGGTTGCGCTTCCTGAAACTGGCGACGTTTCTTGAAACTGTCGACGTTTCTTGAAACTGGCGACGTTTCTTGAAACTGGTGACGTTTCTGAAACTGGCTGTGTTTCATGAAACTGGCGACTTTTCATGAAACTGGCGACGTTTCCTGAAACTGGCGACGTATCCTGAAACTGAAGACGTTTCTGAAACTGGCGACGTTTCCTAAAACTGGCGACGTTTCTGAAACTGGCGACGTTTCATGAAACTGGCGACATTTTCTGAAACTGGCGACTTTTCATGAAACTGGCGACGTTTCCTGAAACTGACGACGTTTCACGAAACTGGCGTCGTTTCACGAAACTTGCGACGTTTCATGAAACTGGCGACGTTTCCTGAAACTGGCGCCGAATCCTGAAACTGTCAGATTTACTTTAGTAATGACCTCATCTTGATGTACAATGAAAATCGACCATTTGTACCACCATTCTTGTCGTATTCCTCAAACTACTAGTTTTAATATACGGATGCGGATGAAATATAATGAATGAAAGCGATATTACATTGATACTCTCAAACCTGTTTTGTTCTCAAACTCTTAATTTAATGCATGACTTCGTCTCTGAACATAATTAAAATCATACGTTCATACAGATAGCATCTCGATTATGTATCCCTGATACGGAGGAGCCTCCTTCTCTGATGTATGCTATTTCTGCTGTCGGAAGAAAGTTGGGAAAAGCTGGCATTGCATATTATATGTGTGTGTGCTGTCTGTGGACTGACCTGCGTTTGTTAGCTGTTTTTTATATGTTTATTTATTTATTCAATCATTTTTTTAAAAGACGCAATAATATAAGAAAAATATTGACGGGAGCACGTTTGGGTTTCACGCCGGTGGAAAACGTTCGCTATAGCGGTAGAACTTTCTCAACACGCCTGGGGAACAAAAGTAAGACGCGCGCTTGAACTGTATACAGAACAAAAATAACAGCACTCGATTCCTTTTCTTTTTTTTCCTGCTCTACTCTCGGAAAGTCCCAGAAGAAAGGCGAGGTGTCGTTAGGAGAATAAAAAAAAAAAAAGAGAGAGACGAAGATAAAAGACAAAGAAGAAAAAATCGAAGCACGGACATCGTCATGGCTTAAGACAGTTCGCCGCGGCTGAGGAAATACTTCGCGTGGGACTTATTCCGTTACTTGTCTGTGCCACTAACCTGCATTGTGGTGCACCCCGAGACTTCCTTACCTAGAAGCCTTCCTCCCACCCTCCCTTCCCCCTCCCCTTCCCCCACCCCCCCCCAGACCAGAAAGATTCCTTTCCTCCAGGGTCTCTCTCTCTCTCTCTCTCTCTCTCTCTCTCTCTCTCTCTCTCTCTCTCTCTCTCTCTCTCTCTCTCTCTCAATTAATCCCTCGCCAGCTGATAGCACCTTCAGCCCGGCGGTTCGTGCTAAGGTTCTAACCCGGGGGAGATTCAGCTTTAGATATGTAGTAACACCTCCAGCACGTCTGATCCAGTAGGGCTAATGACGCGACATAAAACGGCTTCTCCTTTGTCGTTTTAGTGCAAGAGGTCGCGTCGGGCGTCATCCGTTGTTTTATTTTTTCTCGCCTTGGTTTTCATTCGGGTCATGATTTAAAACCACCGCAAGAATTTGTGTGGGAAGAGGTTGACAAATGTACATACCAATCAGGATATTACAAAGCTAGTGGCTTCGTATCACTTATCAAGAAATGTGGAAGAAGTTACTTTTCCCATGTATTGTTTGTACGCATACGGTAATACACAACTATTCCATACATATTTGGACAAAAGGCCCCACTTTGTTTTGAATCGCTGAAACCGAAGCAGCCGTATTATGATTGGATTACAACTGTAAAAAAAATGCGCACACTTGTCGCGCTGTAAAAATAAATTAAAATCCAGTTGTATTTTGGAAATGCAATAAAAAGGAAAAGACTAACCAAACCACTGAAGACGTTTCCTGGGTTCTTTGCATGTCAAGTAGTCAGGTCATTTCTCTCTTGCAGTTGCGCGTTTCGAGACCTAGAAAGTCTCTAGAATCCGGCATTTTCTGAGGGCCAACTTACGGCAGCATCTCAAATGCACCCACTTACCACTGAGCGTTCCAGGTCTTCGTAGATGACCGTCGTCGCCTGAGGCAGCTAATGGTAGCTAGCTACGCTCGCTGGACAAAATCGTCTTGCCTTTTCCCTTCCCCCAAAACCACCACCACGTAATTTTGGAAGATTTATTTTCTGACTGGTTGTTTACTGACTTCCCGAGGTTCCTTTGTCCTTAATTCTGTGCCGTGTCTTCGTCTATTACCTCTCTGCATCATTCCTCCGAAGCCCTCTCTCTCTCTCTCTCTCTCTCTCTCTCTCTCTCTCTCTCTCTCTCTCTCTCTCTCTCTCTTCCCTTGTTACGCGACTCAGGTAGCTCTCTCTCTCTCTCTCTCTCTCTCTCTCTCTCTCTCGTTATGTGACTCACTCAGGCGCCTTCTTGGTATCGTACTTTCTTTTCCTTGGAAGGGCTACCAGGTTCCGTTTGGCTTTGAGAGGCGTGTCAGTCCTACTTTTATCACTCCTCCTAATGAATCATCATCATTATCATCAATAGCACCGTAGGGCTGTTGCTGTTAGCCGTCATTGGGTCTGGGCAAGTGAATTTCCGTGGGTCATGGCGGGAATCTAGCGTGGCGACCCAATCCAAAAAAATACTAGCTGAAACCGGAGGGCGTAGCACTCTTAGAACTAACCCCTTTAAGGGAAAAAAAGTATATATAATATATATATATATATATATATATATATATATATATATATATATATATATATATATATATATATATATATATATATATATATATTAATCTACTATTCACATTTAAGATGTACGTGTAATTGTAATAACCACAGTGATCTCGCAACTTCTTGATTACGTAACACCCACAAGTAGTCAGATGGTTAGGGTTAACCTCATTCTGACGTATCGAGTGCGTGTTCGAACTTTTCCGCGATCGTCAGAGTTTCTTTATTCGGATATCAGGCTTTGCAGTGAAAAACACATCCAAAAAGTGCGAAGAAATCATTCAAAGAAATAACTTAGAGACAGTTTACCCAAACCTGTTTTGAACAGGGTTTGGGTATTATAACTGTCTTCAGTCGGTGATGGAAGGTCATTTAGAAAACTGATATCGATAAAAGAATAATGTTCTCGGATCGATCATTGCTGATATATATACATGCATTTCAGGTCTCACTTTAATAAGCTCTGAAAGGCATCTTGCTAAAAAAAATGTTAAATTTCACTTACGCCATTCAGCGATTCTCTGAGAAAGATAAAACGCGGCAGCGCATTTCATTGTCTGTCTTTCTCATTGCCAAGGTTAACTTAATTCTTCCATCCAAGTTGCCTGTAAGGAAGAATTTCCCGTAGGGGGGTTAGTACCATCGGTGCACCTCATGCGGTGCACTGTACGCATTACTTAAGGGTCTTTGCAGCGTCCCTTCGGCCCCTAGCTGCAACCTCTTTCAGTCCTTTCACTGTACCTCCGTTCATATTTTTTCCTTCCATCTGACTTTCCACCCTCTCTAACAATTGTTTCATAATGCAGCTGCGAGGTTTTCCTCCTGTTACACCTTTCAAACCATCTTACTGTCAGTTTCCCTTTCAGTGCTGAATAACCTCTTGGGTCCCAGCGCTTGGCCTTTGGTCTAAATTCTATATTCTGTTCTGTTCTGTGCAGAAGAATTGCACCGTATTATGTTCTGTCTCTAGTTTCATTGCTCTTTGTAATTAGAGTAAGAGGTTATGTTATATATATATATATATATATATATATATATATATATATATATATATATATATATATATATATATATATATATATATATATATATATATATATATATATATATATATATATATATATATATATATATATATATATATATATATATATATATATATATATATATATATAGTGAAGGAAAAGTGAGAGAGGCATGCAGTGAATGCGACCTTTGCAAAAGATGGTCAGGTGTGAATTTTGATAAAAAAATAGAATTAGTGGTTTTTTTTCCCCGTTCGCGTGTTTTCTGTTGATGACAAAATTACTTCTGCTCGTGAGAAATGTCAAGTAGTTCTGAAGTGGAATGTGGGATTCATTCTAAATGTCTATAATTTTTTAGCGGTCATTCTCCTGTCGTCTGTACATTCTTCCCTTTGGGAAAACCCTAGTTACCTCCCACAGTTCCAGATTATGGCTCACAAGAAGAACGGATGGACATTATGTTATATATATATATATATATATATATATATATATATATATATATATATATATATATATATATATATATATATATATATATATATATATATAGACATATGTATATTATATATATATATATATATATATATATATATATATATATATATATATATATATATATATATATAGAGAGAGAGAGAGAGAGAGAGAGAGAGAAAGAGAGATGTGTTCGTTTGTCTGTGTGCGTGCATAATCTTTGGAAGACCAAGGGAGGAAGCAGTTCACACTGGAAAAAGATCATCTCGTGCAAACCGCTAAAAATAAAAATTTTGTGACGCGAGTCTTAACAAGAAAGATAAAAGAGAAGAAAAATGTTAAGCCTTAATCTTCAGGTACCGTAATGTGCTGCCCTTGTTTTTTTTTTTCATCCTTAGACAACTATGATCATTTCCATAGTTAATGAGTAAGTGTTTCGCAACGCAACACGTAAGAGTGTTCTCTCTCTCTCTCTCTCTCTCTCTCTCTCTCTCTCTCTGTGTGTGTGTGAAATACATATATAATATATATCTTGTACACAGAGAGAGAGAGAGAGCGTCTTTCGGAATAAGTTCTCCACACACACACGTGTATATATATGTATATATATATATATATATATATATATATATATATATATATATATATATATATATATATATATATATATATATTCATATATATATAAATACATACATACATACATACATACATATATACATACATACATACATACATACATACATAGGCTACATACATACATGAGGTATTCCCGTCTGCGTCTTGTTCCAGATGAGATCACTTTCTTTACCACCATTGAAATCACCGGCGGAAATTTTAGCGGAACTGGATCTTCTGTTAAATACCAGAGAAACTCTTCCAGTTTTAATCATCTTCTAGTAAGTGGCCACAGCGTCTCCAAATCTAAAAATTTTTCGTCCAGAATAGAATTTTTTTTTTTTTAATGATCATTCTGGAGTTTGGTTCAGTGAGGCGAATCGACCTTTTCTTGGGCTCTCGAACAGTTTTAAATTAATAATTAGTAATTAAATTAATAATAATAATAATAATAATAATAATAATAATAATATTTAGCTTTCACAAGCGTCGGTTGTACATGGAGTTTTCAAAGCTGTGAATGAGCTTAAGTTGTAATTACTGACATTAGCTATAAAAGCCCTGCGCCTGCGCACACATATACAGTGTATTAATTGTATGTATGTCAATGCAATTATGTCCGCTCATTTACTTGCTTATTCATTTACTCACAAAAGATAATGTTTACGTCCAATAAACATTTTTTCATTTAATTTTTCCTGGGATTTGTCAACGTTTTAGTAGAGGACATAAGTGAACTGTAACTGTGAGACTGTCTGTAACACATCAGCAACAGCCCATGGAATATTCATGTCGGAAGATGACACTCGATGCATGCAAATGAACAGGTGGTTAACATACCCAGCGTACTCGGACACTAGTAATAGATATTATTCATCGGATAATCGTTACTCATTGTTGATTTGTGTGTGCATAGGACAGGGAAGCAATTTCAGATATTTATGGTGACCGAATTACAAAAACAGAATGAAATTTTGACCTGCTTAAACGTATTATGTTATTGCCCTTTGTTTATTTAGAAGTTAATGCATCTTCCACATTCCTAAGCTTCTGATTCATATGTGTATAGGACGATCGTTCCTCATTGTTGATTCAGATGTGCATAGGACAGGGGTGCAATCCCAAATATAATTCTTAAGGAACAAATTATAAAAATAGTTTTATTAAAATTTAGAACTACTTAGGCGTATTGTATCATTGTTCTGTTTCGTTGCGAGTTGGTGTATTTTCAGAATTCCTAAACTCCTGATATGAATTCTCATACTGAATGACTGAATAACCCCTATTTTCAAGACTAGAGCATTCAGGCAATTCGTTCGAGAGAATATTGTATCTTACAGTTTCACTTAATGGAGCCCTGTGACTATTCCCCTTTCTCCTAAAGGTAGTCACTTGAGAACTGCCAATTTCTCAACGAGAGTTGATAGAATTAAGGGAGTTTCATAGGGACTTATTCCCCGTAGAGGGGTAGTCCCGTCTGTGCACCTCATGCGGTGCACTGTAGGCATTACTTAAGGTTCTTTGCAGTGTGCCTTCGGGCCCTAGCTGAAACCCCTTTCGTTCCTCTTCCTGTACCTCCTTTCATATTCTCTTTCTTCAGCCTTACTTTCCAGCCTTTCTTAACAATTGATTCATGGTGCAACTGCGAGGTTTTCCTCCTGTTGCACCCAAACCTTTTACTGTCGATTTCCGTTTCAGCTCTGAATGACCTCATAGGTCCCAGTGCTTGGCCTTTGGTCTAAGTTCTGTATTCAGTTCAGTTCATAGGGATTTATTTACAGTTTATACTACAAACCACTGTCGAGCTTTCAAAGGTCACCGACCTCGTCGGCGGTTGTCCTGAATCGATAATTTTGGCGCTGAGAGATCCTTTGTTATATTGGTTAATTTTATCCTTCCTTATATGAAAGTGAATTTCCTTAAAGATTATTGTAGCTTCCACAGCCTTAACAGCGTTATATTCATTTTACTAATCATGTCCTTTTAAATACTTTAGCCCTGAATGGGTTCTGCTGTAAAATACAAAACCTACAGCTGTGAGAAATTCCCGATCTTGTGTAAAAACGCGGTTTTCATTTATTCTCCTAACTCATTTCCCTTGCAAAGAGAATTTCATCTTTTTCTCCCTCTCGTAATTCTGAGGTTTTCCTTGGAAAGCGTATCCATAAGTATTAGAATAAATAGACATTATGGGGTTTCTTACGACTTTTAAATTACATAGAATCGGTACGACAACATGACCAATCGAATCAATAGCTTTCACGTAAGTTCCAGTTGTTGTTCCTGGAAATAATTTTACAAACGAATTCAAACAGTACTGCCTCGTGACATTCCCTCGTAAATCGTCCGAGATTTGAATGCTTATTGTCTGAGCATTGATGGATAGGCTTCGCCAGAACTGCCGCTGTGCACTGCCGTTGCAGTTTCCTCTGAGATGAGCACCTGTCGATTTCAGAACCTGTTTTCGAGACGTGACTATTATAACCTCATTTTCGTTTGCTACACCCGTCAGTAAAAACGTTTGTAGTGTCCTCTCTCTCTCTCTCTCTCTCTCTCTCTCTCTCTCTCTCTCTCTCTCTCTCTCTCTCTCTCTCTGTGGAGAATTTAGGCGTTCGCGGACATCTTTCGGGGTCGAAGTAGTACTTTGTGGCTCGTCTAGTGTGCAAGATATGTTTAGAACAGCGAAACCTTCAACACCCATTCATTTTAAAGCGTAAAAACTAAGCCTTGGATCAATCTATTATATATATATATATATATATATATATATATATATATATATATATATATATATATATATATATATATATATATATATTATTATATATTCGTTGAATTCTATGGCATTTTGATTGTTGATCAACATCTTATTAATTTGACAATATTTTCTGAATGTTCTACGTTCTTCCAAATTCAGTTGCTGGAAGTTGATCAACAGTCAGAAAGCCATAGAATTCAACAGAAATTTGCATACAAGAAAAAAAAACTTTATATATATATAAAAATATGCATATATATATATATATATATATATATATATATATGTGTGTGTATATATATATATATATATATATGTGTGTGTGTATATATATATACATATATATTCAAAGCTTCTGTTCTCGCCCTCTGGCCCTCTGGAAATTCCTCGTAGATCAACTTTCCCTCCAAAAGCTTCCCTGATTTCCACTCTGACACCAACCCGCCAAGACAAGTGGTACAGTACACGACGCTTCGTGCGCACGTTGGCCGAATTCCTTCTTTCTAAGCTCATAACCGGCAATCCGCGTTCATGCCACAGGTACCAGGTACTAGGCGGGGTTACTGATGCCGACACCAGCATTCCGTGGTTCATGGAGGGTGGGCCGATGCAAAGGTCTTTCTCTTTGCGTGTCTTCCGGAACGGAGGCGATTCTTTTCTGCTTCGTCATTGTTGTTAGATATTGTCGTCGCTGTATTTTTTTTTTTTTTTTAGGTATTGTTTCTTCAGCAATTTTAGTTTTCTGTAAAAGGAAACTACTGTGCCGGCTTTGTCTGTCCGTCCGCACTTTATTCCTTCCGCACTTTTTTCTGTCCGCACTTTTCCTATCCGTCCTCAGATCTTGGAAAACTACTAAGGCTAGAAGGCTGCAAATTGGTATATTGATCACCCACCCTCCAATCATCAAACATACCAAATTGCATCATCAAGCATCTTTCAGCCTCCTCAGTAGTTTTTTATTTTATTTAAGGTTAAATTTAGCCATAATCGTGCTTCTGGCAACGATATAGGACAGACCACCACCGGGCCGTGGTTAAATTTTCATGGACCGCGCCTCATACAGCATTATACCGAAACCATTGAAAGATAGATCTATTTTCGGTGGCCTTGAATATACGCCGTAGCGGCTGTACAGAAAACTCGATTGCGCCGAAGAAACAAAGGCGCATTTTTTACTTGTTTCTTCTTGCTCGTCATGTTTCTGTTAGTCCTTGTTATTATACTGCGCTGCTGTGATTGCAAGATTGTTGTATATTTAGTAAAATTTCTTCCTAATCTGTTTTTCTTTCGGCGTGTCCCATTTTCATGGTATTGTTTTTATTGGAAATTTATAACACTAAAATCAATTTTTATTACCCTTAAAATAAAAAACTTCCAGCACTGGAAGTATGAAACATAATTCCAATAAAAATTCGCCTGGAAGATCATATTGTTTTTCCATGAGGAGGCGTTACATCAATTTTAAAATGAGAGAATATGTAGTCAGATTGATTCTGAGCGATCTCTAACCTTTAGAAATTAAAATGAACCTCTTTGTGAATGAACGAAACGAGTAAGTATCAATGAATCAGGAAGAAGAAGAAGAAGAAGAAGAAGAAGAAGAAGAAGAAGAAGAAGAAGAAGAAGAAGAAGGAGTTTAAGCTCAAGAAAAATAAATACGAAAAGATGATAAGAAGTTGGCTCAAGAACAAGTATGCAAAAGAACAGAGTGGATGGAAAGGTGAAAGAAAAAAAAAAACTGATAATAGCTCCGACGATGTTAAGCGGATAGAAGAACCGCAACCCCCAGAAAAAAAGATACAAAAAAATCCCTTTTTTATGGCCGTAATTTTCTGGCCTCCTCGAGATCATATCCAACCTCTACGGAAGTCTAACGGTACTCGAGTCGCCGACGTTCGCTTGGCGGCAAAATGCAAACCACGCGCATGCTCACTGCGACGTCGGCTTCCGAAGACAAACTCTGTAACGTCCTTAATAAGAGGAGAGAGAGAGAGAGAGAGAGAGAGAGAGAGAGAGAGAGAGAGAGAGAGAGAGAGAGAGAGTCATTAAGGCCTTAATGAACGCTCTGAAAGATTAAACACACAGAGCGAAGTCTTCAGTTCACTTCCGCGGGGGCAGATCGGTCTGGTTCTTTGGTCAACTTGTGGTGAACAGAAACTTATTGTTGAATGAGGATAAGCTTGATGCAGCCCTGTGTTCGAGCAGACGTTTGTGACCCCGCCCCCCCCCCCACCCCACCAAGAAACAAAAAAAAAAAAAATGAAAACAGTCAACGTGAAGAAAAGGAAAGCAGGAAAATTGACAGAAAAGGGATGATTGGCGATTGGAATACCGAGGAAAGATTTCTTAAAACTGTCGTAATTATATAATATATATATATATATATATATATATATATATATATATATATATATATATATGATATATATATATATATATGTATGTATATATATATAATATATATATATATATATATATATATATATATATATATATATATATATATATATATATATATATATATATATATATATATATACACAGTATAAAACAGATAAAACAGAGAGGAGAATAGGTAACAGCGGAATGAAAGACTTAAAAGAAATTAATGGATAAAACGGTTCCCGCTAGAGGACACGGAGGAGAGAGAGAGAGAGAGAGAGAGAGAGAGAGAGAGAGAGAGAGAGAGAGAGAGAGCGCGGAAACAGTTTTGAAAAGAAAAGTAATTAGCTTCGAACCAGGTTATGAAGGTCAATGTTTTCCGGCTCGTCTTGACCTTATTCGAAAGGCAACTAGTTTAGACTCAGTACGTTTCAAAAACCCCATTCTTTTGAGTCTCACACAAAGTGTGTGCAAACACAAATGCAAACACACACACACATACACACACACATATATATATATATATATATATATATATATATATATATATATATATATATATATATATATATATATATATATATATACACACACAAGAAATACGTGTATGGAAGAGATTAGATTAAGCTTGTGAAACATTGTATGCTGTTATAGCATTTTCCCTGTTACATACATTATATTCATCTTTTGCTCTGTGTGCTACGATGCATGGCAATTAATTGTTTTAACACTTTCATTTTGTAGTAATAAATGTGCAGTTTGTCTTCGGTTGAAATCAGAATGTTCTCTTCGGGAAATGGGAGAACAAACTAATGGGTTTTTTCCCCGCTCAGCTTTCACAATGATGACGTCACAGCGTACTAACTCGGGTTGCTTAGGCTCGGTCAATTCTCTCTCTCTCTCTCTCTCTCTCTCTCTCTCTCTCTCTCTCTCTCTCTCTCATAAAAATGCTTGAGGACTTTCCCCATTCACTTTTTTGTTTGTTTGTTTGTTTGTTTCGATCTGCAGTGCTGCGTGCGCCAAATAGAGAATTTTCATTTCAATTTCAAATCAAATGGATATTTTATCGTTTCTCTCTTCTTCTCTTTGTACCCTGTTAATTTGAAATATAAATTATTAGTGAAGGAAAAGGAAGTCTTATTATATCTTTGTCCCCTGTCTTTCAATTTGAAACTTAGATTATTACCCTGTGAAACAGAAGTCTTATTATATACGAGCAAAAGTTAAAAAAAAATCCCGCGAACTCGATGAACACATCAAGAAAAAGCAACGTGCAGAAGCCTCTGTTGATCTCAGCAGCCACAGGCACCAACTGTAGTGAATATGATCATCATGGCTCCTTGCAGATGTTGCGAAGAGTATGTGCGTGTTCGGGCGTGCGTACGTGCGCGCAGATGCCTTCCGGTAAGTGTTGCACATGATCCGCGCGCGCGGCGAGCCACTTGGGACCCCTCTTCTTCTTCTTCAAGAGGTCAGTGTGACGCGAGACACCTCTGCGAGAAGGTGTCTCAGGGTGCTGCTCTTCAGAACTGAAACTTTTTTTTTTTTTAATCTCTCTGTCGTTCTACCCTTGTGTTAGTTCAGGGGCAGTGGTGTGTATCAGTCGTTTCTAAAGTGAGACGAGAGCATATTTCGTTTGACTGCGTATACTCTGTGATTTTTTTTTAAACAGTAATATGAAAGAGTAAAAGTGAACATATGACAATACATTTCACCATGTTTTCCAAATTGCTTTTTGTGTGGTGCTCGGTGCTGGCAGCCACAGGGGCGCACTTAATTCCCTACAACCTCGGGGGAACTGTTATCATGGTGGACAGTGAGGCACTCAAGTACAACTCTCCTCTCCTGGCCCACTTGGAAAACGGGATGCCCAAACGAAAGGGGCCCGAGAACTCGTCGAGCGAAAACCATTTTGAGACGTTTGGAACGATCTCAGATGGTCAGACGAAAGCAGAAAACAATCTCCACGCCCAAGAAACGCAGACATTAAGTCCAGCAGAATATTCAGCAGAAAGTGATTTTAAGACAGACACTCAGGGCAACTTAGAAATTAGTGTTTTGGACGAGGGTCAGGAAGTGTACCCTTTGCCCACGTACCATTATGACCCCCCTCAACCTGTTGGGTGGAAGGACGCGGCGGGAATTTACATGGGCGAACAAAAAATGCCCCTTGTGCCAAATAACCAGCCTTCCTTATACTACTCGGTAGAAAACCCAGACGAGACCCACGTTTCAGAGACAATCCACAAGATAATAACTTCGTTGAACCAAAACACAGCCGATATCAAACTGAACGATCGAGCTCCGGTTCCTTTGATCCCACCTATTCCTGATGCTCAGAGCTTTGTCAATCCCGTCCAGAATGCTCACTTCCCCTCCCAGGAGAGCGAGCAGTCGACTGACAGCTTCCTGAGTGATGCTTTCTCACAAGCTTTTGTCAGTGACTCTGATTTCAGGGATACTGTCGACAGCGTGACGGTGTTGGGAGATAATGTCCGTACCGAGATTTATCATGAGCATCAAATACTTGGTGGCGTTGGGGATACTCATCGTAATGACAATATACAAACACCTCCAACGGAAAGTAGTGGTCAGGAAACTACGACTAGCTTTGGACTCTTCCAGGCATCCCAATCTGATCGAGAAAATCTTGAGACTGTTACCAAGACCGCAGAGGACAGCAACAGCCCTTCTGTCACTGTTGTTAGCGATGGCACTGAAGAACCAAACTTTGATGGGATCACAGAACAACCGTTGGAGGATCAAACTACTGAAATTCCTCTGGAAGAAATTCTAATCCAGAAGGAGGAAGCCATCGTCATGGGTCTGCAAGAAGAAACTGAGATCAAGAAAGAAGAAGAAGAACACCAAGCTGCACTTCAGCAGGCAATGGCTGATATATTTGGTAGCCTATTTGCATCCGAACCCGAGCAGTCTGATAAAGAAGACGGAACAGTTGCAAGCGATGCCGATACAGAAAGCTCAGTAAGTTCTCAAAATTCAGGTAATGGAGAAGTGCAGCAACACTCTGACACAAGTTCAGTGGTGCATTCAGGTTCAACAATACAAGAGGATTCCTCTGTATCTAACTTCAGTGATAAAGAAGATGCCCAGGAAGCATAGAATCGCCAGCATCTTCAGCTGTTGAAGTTCAAGAGGACTCTGACGTGTCTAACTTCAATGACCACGAAAAAACACAAGTCTCAGATTCACACACACCCGCAGACCTTGCTGCCCCAGAGGATTTAGAGGGCGCTAATGATCATCAAGAAAATAAGGAACAAGAAACAGACTTTCCATTGCCATTCGATCTTTTTAAAGAAGAGGATTCGAATATACCGAACAAAGATGAGGAGGAAAATGTGCAAAATGAAGAAGTCTCCCTAGATCATTCAGATCTTACACCACAAGAAGATTCAGGCGTGTCAACTGTTGATAAGCAAGAAACAGACTTACAAGCACCTTCAGATGTGGACCAAGAAGATACAAATATGTCTAACGCTGATGAACCAGAAGGAGCACAGCATGATGCAGATTTCCCAGTACCTTTAGACTTTATTGCCCTGAAAGACTCAGAGATGTCTGCCATTGATGAGGAGGAAAGTATACAACAGGAAACAGACTCGTCAGTTCATTCAGACGTTACCATCCAAGAAGATTCAAGTATGTCTAATGCCAATGAACGTGAAAACACACGGCATGAAACAGATTCACTAGTACTTCCAGATCTTACAGTTCAAGAGGATTCAAGTATATCTAATAAGGATGCAGAGGATAAAACACAACAGGAACCAGGCTCGCCAACACCTTTGGATCTAACAGCTCATGAGGAGGACTCAGCTGCATCCAACAATGCAGAGCTTGATAGTACCCACCAACAAGACTCAACATCAGAAACAGATGCAGGAGCATCGCATGTTGCAGAGGAAGAAGAGAACGACGAGCCTCTTGATATCCTTGGTATCCTAAATGGTCCAAATGAAGGGGCTGAAGAAGAGCAGACCTCCCTCTCTGAGACTGATGATGACAGTGGTAATGATGAACCTTCAGCGGTGAACGAAAATACCAATGCCAGTGGGCAAAGCATTTCCAGTACTTTGTGGTCCTACTTCCCAAATACGAGAGGGGAGCCAGAAGAGGCGTCTGTTGCTGAAGCCCCTCAAGTTCCCCATCACTCCCAGGCAGTTATGAATCCTGTGCCAATCACTGGAGACCAAGCGGCTGGAATCTACATCGATGACAAAAAAGTTTACAACAAACAACCAGATGATCATACCCCTGGGTACTCAACACGGCACGACCCGCCTGAACACGATGACGGACTGCTCACCTGGTTTGACGACGAACCTATCAAGATTTTCGACCGTGAAGTAGCTAATGACACTTCTCAAGTGGCTAGCACTCCTGAAGAAGGTAATACTCCTGGAGTAGGTGATGCTCCTGAAGAAGCTGATGCTGCTCAAGTAGCTAACATGCCTGAGGAAGTTATCACTCCTGAACTAACTAACACTGCTGGAGTAGCTAACACTGCTCAAGCAACTAACTCTGCACAAGCAGCTAACACTGCTGGAGTAGTTAACACTGCTCAAGCAGCTAACACTGCTCAACCAACTAACACTGCTGGAGTAGTTAACACTGCTCAAGCAGCTAACACTGCTGGAGTACCTATTACTGCTCAAGCAGCTAACACTGCTGGAGTACCTATTACTGCTCAAGCAGCTAACACTGCTGGAGTACCTATTACTGCTCAAGCAGCTAACACTGCTGGAGTACCTATTACTGCTCAAGCAGCTAACACTGCTGGAGTAGCTAACACTGCTGGAGTAGCTAGCACTGCTCAAGCAGCTAACACTGCTGGAGTAGCTAACACTGCTGGAGTAGCTAGCACCGCTCAAGCAGCTAACACTGCTGGAGTACCAATTACTGCTCAAGCAGCTAACACTGCTGGAGTAGCTAACACTCCTGAAGAAGGTAGCACCCCTGAAGTGCAGGGGTCACCCGAACCAAACCCGCCTGCCCTAGTTGACCTGAGAGACACACAAAGACCCATTGACAACACGATTCCCGTGGGACCCCCTAATACTGTGGGACGACCTACCATACCAGGCAGACCCCCCATACCAGGCAGACCTACCATACCAGGCAGCAGTGTACCGAAACCGAAACCTTTCAGTGATATCAGTGGTATGTATGTATGGTGATTTATTGTGTCAGGTGTAGTTTTTAGTTTCATAACTTATGATTTGGCACAGAATGTGATAGGCCTACTTATGATGCTTCTTTATGTGCAGCTGAAAACGTCGCAGTAAAACACTGCTCTCATAATTTGTAGATTATGTAAATTTGTATTATTAGTAAGATACTTCTTGTGCAGTTTTCTGTTGTGAATTATTCCATGCACACTCTATTTTCGGCTGTGGGTCCATCGAAATTTGTGTTGGGGGTGACCTTGGTGACCAAGGAGAAGTAAAAAAAAGAACAGAAGCAGTAACTTTTAGATTTATTTTCGTGACTGACCAGTTGATGGAGATTGAGATGATTTTTCAATAAGAAACAGTTAATTACCAACAAAACAAAGAAGTTATTTGTTCCATACACAAATGAACTTCATTCATGATAATCAAGACGTGAGATATCAATATTTACAGACATTTAAGGAACATTTTAGTTGTTTTTGTGACCTGCTCAAAAAAATATATATATATGCTACAGAACTCTTTTCAAGAATTTCTGTCAGACATATGGATAAAATTGTTGTATTTTTTAAAAATCTTCCATACATCTCTTTATCTCTCCTTTCTCTTTATCCCCGGGCTCATTTCTCTCTCTTCTCTCTCTCTCTCTCTCTCTCTCTCTCTCTCTCTCTCTCTCTCTCTCTCTCTCAAGCCTGGGGTGTTTCGAATTCAAGCCCAGAAGTCAAATATATACAGTTGTCAAGATGATGTCCCTCGAAAGAAATAAAACCAAATAAATCATAAATATGACTTAATCTATCATTGCTGATTTGGAATAAAGTAGACCTTATTATGCCAGCACGGGCTCTTCCTAGTACGAGCAGCAGCCAGCCTGTATAAAAAAAAAGAAAGAAGAAGATTCTCAGGAAGAGAAAACGTCAAACCGGACATGACAGGCAAACTGGAGTGGATCGATCCGCTAATTCGCCGAACTGATGACCCAAATCAGGAAGAAGAAGAAGAAGAAGAATAAGAAGAAGAAGAAAATGAAGTAGAAAGTTTTTTAGAGCTTTGTAAATAATTGGGAATGAAGTTTCTGTCATTGATCTTGAAGATGATATGTTGCCAGTTGTAATAATAATAATAATAATAATAATAATAATAATAATAATAGTATGGCGACTAAGAACAGGTAAAACAACCCTGTTGGAGGAAATCGTGAATTATTTTACTTTTGTTCTTCTCTAGTGCATTGTTTATAAGATGAAATCTCTCTCTCTCTCTCTCTCTCTCTCTCTCTCTCTCTCTCTCTCTCTCTAGTGCATTGTTTATAAGATGAAATCTTTTACTTTTGTTCTCTCTCTAGTGCATTGTTTATAAGATGAAATCTCTCTCTCTCTCTCTCTCTCTCTCTCTCTCTCTCTCTCTCTCTCTCTCTTCTCTTTCTCTCTCTCTTTTTTTTTGATTATCATTATCTTTACTAAAATACAGATGTGTATAGATGAAAAGCAAACTTAAGACGATTAGCCATTTTGTATATTAGATGCAGTTTATTTACTTGTTCACTTATTCTTGTTTTCATTTCTTCAGTTTTGTCCATTTTTGCCATACACATCATTAAACATCAAAATGCTCATACTAAATAACGTATTTAAATGAACGCCACTTTCTTCGTGTCTCTATATAGAGCAAAAGAGCTAAAAAAGAAAAATCAATTTTGTATAATTCTCCATCAGCTAAAAACTCATTTTATATTCTCCATCAGTTTTTGAAAACAGTACCGAGTTTTCATTGGGAACTTTGAGGAAAAATCCACTTTTATAACTTTCTACGCCAAATGTAAAGACGACAGGTATTGAAATATTTTTAAGGGTCCTGCTATAGCCTCTGGGAGGGAAAATGCATAATGGACCGCTAAAATCAATTTTTGGGTTTCGTTTCCCGCTGGCTCCTTGAATGTGTGTCAATCCCCCTCCCCCCTCCCAACATCCAACCACACCAACCCCCTCCCATCGATGTCTCTCTTCCCATCGCCTGTCATCTCAGTTCCTCGTAGAAAACGGGGTGAGGTCACACATGCGACAGCCGACAGGTTTGATTGGGTTGAATGGTGGGTTGATTGCCAGTTTCCGTAAACTGGCATCGTAGCATCTAAGGCTTGATTGATTGATGTTTCATTCCTGTACACTGGCGTCGCAACAAAGGAAAATATTAATAGCAATTTTGCAGATAAAGTGCTTTTTTTAACATGTACATAATCATACTATATAATACCGTGAATATATATATATATATATATATATATATATATATATATATATATATATATATATATATATATATATATATATATATATATATATATTGTGTGTGTGGCACGGTTACTCTGTGAGTACTAAACATCTTAATCAAGAAAATGCAATGGAACATATAATGCACATAATTTACAAACAATGCAATTGCAGTCACTCAAATATTGATGTTATTTTTTGATGGGACACTAATTCTAGTACTGATCCATTTACTAACTAAAATGTGGAATTTTCCTTTAATTCTGTGTTTTTGGTCCAATTATCATGTCAATGAATTTCATTGAAACCACTATATTCTCAATTACTTTTACATGCCGTCTTGTTCTCTTCAATAAATGTTACCATTTTGCCTTTTATGCAGATTCCCCGATGCAAAAACTCTGATTGTTTCCTTGCCAAAATTTTCAAGAGATTATCATTTTAAAAGTCATTTGTGTGCCACAGTCTTATGCACTTGGTTTTCCATAGTGTATAGGCTGAGATTCTTAACCAGTTAATCAGAATTGTAGGGTTTGAAACTCGCGATGGTTCCTGTAAATTCAACATTTTTCAATGGCTGATTCATGAAATTTAAGAATAAGGCATAATTCTCAGGAACGAAGCCTTCAAGATTGCATGCAATGTATGTAGTTTCTGGCCATACACGTGCATGCATCAGTGCCTACACACTCGCACACATATTTCTTCCATGTTGTTTGATAGTCATATACATGCATGCATATATAATATAATATATATATATATATATATATATATATATATATATATATATATATATATATATATATATATATATATATATATATATATATATAATTAATTTTCAGTATTTGCGATGAACTGAGATATGAATTGGGAAAGTTATGTGAATATTTAGATAGTTCGTCTTTTATATCCTCTAAAATTGATGATCATCCGAGAAACATTCCTGCCTTTTGGAATAAAGAAATTGTTATTTAAGACAAAACTTTCATGGCCATACCAATGTAGACTTATCAGAGACACCTTTCACAATTTTTGCAAACAGAGAAGTTACTAGAACATACATCCATACGCTATGAAAGGAGAAAACTCTCAGGTTTTGGAAAAGGGACAGACCTCTCATATGATGCCTTGGTCACAATCATTCCAGATCCTGGAAAGAGAAAACTTAGTTTTTGGAAAAGGAAGAGAACTTATGATGCCTTGGCCTCAATCATTCCAGATCCTGGAAAGAGAAAACTCTCAGTTTTTTGGAAAAGGGACAGAACTCTCATATGATGCCTTGGTCACAATCATTCCAGATCCTGGAAAGAGAAAACTTAGTTTTTGGAAAAGGAAGAGAACCTATGATGCCTTGGTCACAATCATTCCAGATCCTGGAAAGAGAAAACTCTCAGTTTTTTGGAAAAGGGACAGAACTCTCATATGACGCCTTGATCACAATCATTCCAGATCCTGGAAAGAGAAAACTTAGTTTTTTGGAAAAGGAAGAGAACCTATGATGCCTTGGTCACAATCATTCCAGATCCTGGAAAGAGAAAACTCTCAGTTTTTTGGAAAAGGGACAGAACTCTCATATGATGCCTTGGTCACAATCATTCTAGGTCCTGGGACGGTCGATGGGGACTTCTCTGAGGACCAGGCCAACGTCACGATCAACACAGGAGGTGCTGTGTTCCACAACGCTATTCCAGACCTCCTCCACAAGTCTACTTGTCGTGAGTATTTCCCTGAGTATTATTACTACCCTGCATTGTCTGTCACTTAAGAGGAGATTGAATAGTTTAAATTAGGTTGGTGAGGTTAGGCTATGTTGGTCAGGTTAGGTTAGGTTAGGTTATGTTGGGTAATTTCTTCTAAGAGGAGACTGGATAGGCCAAAGTAACTGACGGATTTCCTCCGTTGTTTTCTGTCACTTAAGAGGAGTTTGGATAGTTGAGGTTAGATTATGTTGGTTAGGTTAGGTTATGTTGAATAGGTTAGGTTTTGCTGGGTAAGTTCTCCGTTTTCTGTCACTAAAGAGGAGACTGGATAGGCTGTAGCAACCGCTGGTAGCCATATATTGAACCTGAAGAAGTGCAGATCGACAAGGGCCTCCTAGTGATGGCCTTTGCTTTGGAAGAGGGCCAGTGACAACCATTCGATCCTGCTGAGTTGACCACGCTGTTCACTCACCATGAGCAGTGATGGTTGATGGAGCCTTTCATATTATATTATAATTTACTTTTAATAGTTACTGGTATTGATCTTCTGTTATTTCTTATTTCTTATAGCACTCTTCGTTGTTAAAAGTCAAGCAACTGTATTTCTATGACAATTTTCCTTATTTCTCTTGAGTAACTTCATGAACAATGAGCTACCAAAGGTGCTTTAAAGAAAACGTATTTTATATTTTTTACTTTCATTATTCATTTCCTCATTCATGTCTCTTTTTAAAAGGTGATTGACCATTCCCTTATCAACATTATCTCATTATTTCTGAAATTACTTTTTGTATCTGCTTCTTTTACTGTCATTTCCTTCTTCAGACGATCTAACAAAAATAATTCTGTTCTAAAACAAACCGACCTCACCGTCTTCCAGGATGCGGCCTCAGGTTCAACCAGAAGATTGTGGGGGGCGACCCAACGTCCATCGACCAATACCCATGGATGGCGGGCATCACGAGCAAGTCCGACGACTTCACCTTCTGCGGAGGGTCGTTGCTCAACGACTTGTATGTCATCACGGCTGCCCATTGTCTCTACCAGTAAGTATGAGAATGGTAGGCCTATCTATTGCTTTTATCCCACACTAGAGACCTCTGTCCAGTAAGTATGAGAATGGTAGGCCTATCTATTGGTTTTTCTCACAGTAGAGACCTCTGTCCAGTAAGTATGAGAATGATAGGCCTATCTATTGGTTTTATCTCACAATAGAGACCTCAGTCCAGTACGTATGAGAATGGTAGGCCTATTTATTGATTTTATCTCACACTAGGTACTTCTATCCAGTAAACGTGAGAATGGTAGGCCTATCTATTGGTTTTATCTCAAACTAGAGACCTCTGTCCAGTAAGTATGAGAATGGTAGGCCTATCTATTGGTTTTATCCAACACTAGAGATGTCTGTCCAGTAAGTATGAGAATGGCAGGCCTATCTATTGGTTTTATCCCACACTAGAGACCTCTGTCCAGTAAGTATGAGAATGGTAGGCCTATCCATTAGTTATATCTCACACTAGAGACTTCTATCTGGATAAAAATTACAATACTCTGTCGCCTTTAATGTCTGTAACTAGCTTTGTAGTGTCAGCATCCGCATTCTGTTAAGGTGCATGGATGTCACTCTGTTCATTATCTCTGTAGGTCATATGGATGATGAAGCTTCTAAATTCAGGAGGAGCTGTAGTGGTAATTTGAATCACCATTACTTTGTGCACGGGTATTTTCCATTTATTTCTTATGAGTCATTGCTTTCATATATACGTCTATTTGTAATTTCCATATATTTTTAATATGCATCTCTAGATTCCGTCCCTCTCTTTACGTAACTTTTCACAATTTTTTGTATTTTGTGGAAAATGACATAGAAACCTGCAAAGATTTTTATTTTTATATTATTAATTTTTCATTTGAAATGTTACTAAAATTGGGTCACTCAGTCAAAATTCTATGTGGTATTCTCTTCATTACCAAGAAGAGCATGCAGTGACACTATCACTCTAGATTAATTTTATGTCATCCAGTAAAGCTGCACAATTTCTTTTGCCATGCAGTAAAGCTACATCACGTCATTTTTGCTTAAAATCGACAGGTATCAAGTGGAAAAGAAAATCTACGCTAACTGAAAGCTAATTCAGCCATGAAGTCCTACTGATCTAAAAATTGTCTCCCCCCTTTTTTTGCAGGCAGTATGCTGAGGACATCTACGTCCGCTTCGGGGAGACCACGAGAGACAATTACAAATCTTTTAATGTTGATGTGGAGAAAATAATCGTTCATCCGAAGTAAGAAGCATTCTCTTTTGTTTTGTTTTAGGAATGCATTTAAATTAGTATTAAGTTTTTTGTGCTCTAAAAAGTTCTTGAATAACAGTGCCTTTTCAGTGGTTTTGCTGTGTGATAGGAGGGTAGTGGAAGAACGTACTTTATTATATATATATATATATATATATATATATATATATATATATATATATATATATATATATATATATATATATATATATACATACATACATGTGTGTGTGATATTTAAACATAAAATACTACAGGAAAAAATAAAACAGAAGGTATGAATACTAATTGGAAGAGCCTTTCCCATTTAAAATCTAAATAGTCAAAATGGTCAGGATTAATATATATATTATATACATATATATACAGTATATATATACATGCACACACACACACACAAACAAAGCCATATATATATATATATATATATATATATATATATATATATATATATATAGAAATGGCGCTGGTGACTGGTACAATACATGCACAGTGGTATGATTCTTGGCTACCAGTCGAGAAGGGTGGGGTTCAAATCCTTCAAAGAAGGCCGCTCACCCATACAAATGAAAAATGGCACATTAAAAGGATTGTGCCACTGCAAAAACCAAATAGTCAAAATGCCCGTCAACCTAACGGTCCGAAAAAAACCGAGGTTCAGTAGGAGAATAGGTACCAGCCCTCAACCTAACGGTTGGGGAGTTGTACAGTGGGCCTTAAACAGTGGGCCTACACACACTGGCCACATGTCATAGGCATTGGGACCAGGTCCCCCACTGACTGTCGGCCTAGGAAAAAGGAGATTATTGCCTGCCCTATGAGCCAACAGAGGACCAGGAGGACTTTAATATATATATATATATTATATATACTGTATATATACATATAATACATAATTCTTCCGCAGATACGACGTGAATATCGTGTACAAGGCAGACATTGGGCTGATTAAACTGAAGCAGCCCATCCCCTCCTTCACCGACAAGATCTTCCCCGTCTGCCTCGCCATCGGCAAGGATACCTTCACTGACTCCGAAGGTGAGACACGAAAGAAATAATATTTGGATATTTTGATTGAAGTCTCAAGGGGCCAAGGCTACTGTAGGCCTAATAGGCATTTTTTGTAGTAGGCATTTCAGAGGGATAACCAGAAGATGTACCTTTGCCTAACTTAACCTTGGGCGACTCTGCGGCGTAGCCTATCCAGGGGGTTATGGTTGGGGTGGGGTCCCTGCACCCTACCCAATCTGTGACCCCTTGCTCTGCATTCTACCCCAGTTATTTTTATAACTTGTATTAAAATACAAAAGTCCACATTTTTTTCACATTATTTATAACACCGGGCGTGCCTGCTCATCAGTAACTAAAAAGAGACCCCTTAGGGGGCTAGTGCCGTCCGGGCATCTCATGCGGCGCACTGTAGGCATCACTTAAGGATCTTTGCAGCCTCCCTTCCATGGCCCCTATAGCTGCAACCTCTTTCATTCCTTTTACTGTACCTCCGTTCGCATTATCTTTCTTCCTTGAACCCTCTCCTAACAATTATTTCATAATGCAACTGGTTTGAGGTTTTCCTCCTGTTACACCTTTCAAACCTTTTCACTGCCAATTTCCGTTTCAGCGCCGAATGACCACATAGGTCCCAGCGCTTGGTCTTTGGCCTAAACTCTATATTCCATTCCATCAGTAACTGGAAATTTTATTTCAGCCCAAGTCGCTGGATGGGGGAGGAACAGCTTTGGCGGCGACGTCACCCAGGGCCTGATGGAGGCGACGGTGAAGGTGCTCTCGACGAAGACCTGCCGCAAGGAATCCTTCTACCAGAAATACGAAGTCCACAAGAAGGTCATTTGCGCCATGGGCAAGGACATCGACGCCTGTCAGGTAAAATGCCCCCCCCCTTATTTTTTAGTTTTTAGTGAGATGCCTCTGATCCGTAAGAGTGTAGGCTCTTCTCTCTCTCTCTCTCTCTCTCTCTCTCTCTCTCTCTCTCTCTCTCTCTCTCTCTCTCTCTCTCTCTCTATATATATATATATATATATATATATATATATATATATATATATATATATATATATATATATATATATATATAATATATATATATATGTATGTATTCTATATCTATATAACATTCATTATGTATGTATCTATATCTCTCTCTCTCTCTCTCTCTCTCTCTCTCTCTCTCTCTCACACTGAGGGACTCTCTCTCTCTCTCTCTCTCTCTCTCTGTCTCTCTCTCTCTCCTATAAATTAGAGAAAGGATATCAGTAATTTACATAAAGATGTAGACGAGAGAGACAAAAATATCTTAAATGACTTATTCTCTTATCGCATTACATTTAAGTTTTACCTTTATACAATTCGGAAGACAAGTACATACATTCATTCATACATATACATAAATACATACACGTGTGTATTTGACAGGTGTATTATCAGGGAGGTTAGTGTTGCCAGGATACATATATACATACACATGTGTCTGATCCTGACTCAAGTACGAGACTAATTAAGAATATTGTATTTCGTCCTTTGAAAACAGGGTGACAGCGGCGGCCCCTTGGTGGTTCTCGACGGAGACCAGTTCAAACTAGTGGGCATTGTCTCTTGGGGCATCGGGTGTGCCCAGGAGGAATACCCCGGAATCTACACGAGAGTATCCTCTTACAGGTTGGTATCGGATTATAAAATTTTGGCCAAAGGCCGAGCGCTGAAACTTATGAGGTCATTCATCACTGAAAGGAAATTGAGAGTAGAAAGGTTGAAAGGTGTAACAGGAGGAAAACCTCAAAGCAGTTGCACTAAGAAACGATTGTTGGGAGAAAGTGGAAAGTCAGATGAAAGATAATATTAACGGAGGCACAGTAAAAGCAATGAAAGGGGTTGCAGCTAGGGCCCGAAAGGATGCTGCAAAGAACCTTGAGTAATGCCTACAGTGCACCGCATACGGTGTACTGACAGCACTATAGCCTCCTACTCACTTTAAATACATCAATGGTGCTTCTGTTGTAAATCTCATTTTGCTTATTAACTTTCTGATTTTATAAATTAATTGATTGCTCACTCGCTGTCACTTTTCATTTGGTTGGCAATTCCACAGGTGGTCCACACCAGGCCTCTTATGCCTGTAACATCTTTCCACATTTAATAGGCCCTTGCCAGTGCAAAGGCCTGTGCTGGCCTAAGGACGGCTAAAAATAAAACCAACAGACACCCATTTCTCCATCTTATTTTTAGTTAGGCACACCTCGCTGTAACCCATTACCTCTCAAAGATTGCTCACAAGTATATAAAAGCCCTGCAGTTCTGTCCATATTTACATAATCATTCTTCTTCTTTGCCTTCCAGCAAATGGATTCTCAACAACTCCAAGGACGGCACCGGATGCAGATACATCAAGAATGTGAAGCCTGGCAACAAGAACAAAAACAAGAACAAGAACAAGAACAACAAGAAAAAGAACAACAACAACAGGCTCCAGTTGGGCCAAATTCTGAAGAAGAAGAAGAAACCAGTCATAAGAGATGACGAAGTTGGGGCCGAAGATGGCGAACCGGCCAAGGGAAACAAACAAAAGAACAAAAATAACAGGAACAAGAACAAGAACAAGAATAAGAACAAGAACAAGGGTCAAGGCGACAAGAAAGCCGACAAAATCGAGGGGCCGAACAAAGGGTGGCAACTGATCTTCGGTGGCGGAGGCGCAGGCGACCAGGGTTCGGGAAACAAGGAGAAAGTGAAGAAGAAGAACCAAGTCAAGAGTGGCGGCGGCGACTTGGCTCCCGCCGGTCAAAATGCGATGACGAGCAACAAGAAGAACCAAGGCGATGACGGCGAGCAGGCGCCCGCAGCCGCTGACGTGGCGGGTGAGACGAAACTGCAGAACTCCTTCACCGAACCCGAACTGGCGCAAGACACTTCCACCAAAAAGAAGAAGAAAAACAAGAACAAAAACAATAACAAACGAGGCGATGAACCCGATCAAGGAGCTTCCGACGACGGTGAGAACAACACCAAGAAGAACAAGAGAAACAAGAACAGGAACAACAAGAACAGGAGAAGGAACAAAAACAAGAATAAATACAGCGAACAGACGTTAGAAGAGGCTGACGAGGAAAACGAAACGAAACAGGAGAATGTCCTCAGTGGAACTGAGGCTCCCGAAGACAGCCCCGTCGTCGATAACAAGAAAAACAAGAAGAAGAAGAAGAAGAATCACAAAAACAACAGCAACAGAGGCGAAGTAGACCAAGGCGACTCTGGCGACACGGAAGCCACTGACTTAACTAAGACCAGCAGTAACAGCAACAGCCAAAGAAACAAGAACAGAAAGAATAAGAACAGGAGGAAAAACAAAGAGGAGGATAAAGATCGAGTTGACTGGGGCAACCTGGAGTCTGCGCTGAAGGGAATCGGCGACATGATCGTCGGAGGGCAAAAACAGGCTTCCGGATAAAGCCACTCCCGTCCTTTCAACCGCATTCGTATATAGGCCTATATTTGTTACACTCTGATATCTATACTCAAGCTTTATATACCTTCCTATATACCTCCTTTAAAAGGTAACTGCAATTTACAGTTGAAAGGTTTAAGGGAGGTTACCAGATGCTTAAGAAAGGATGGGAGGTTCTGATTTTCTGAAGATAATTCGGGAAAAACAACAAAATTGTTATACTTCCTCTTGGTTGTAACTGGAAAATACAGATCATTTTTTAATGTATACAAGGTACAAATACTGTGTCTCTTGGTATTATGGTGACAGGTATCCACAGTAAGTCAGATGTAGTGATTCTCTGTAAATTGTGGGGAAAAGAGAAGCATTATTCCAGTTAACCTGTCTTCCAGTTCGTCTAAGACAGATATACTTTCCGTCCTTTCTCAGAATTGTATTATCTATTATCATAGACTGGCAAACAGTCCTCTCAACTATGTGGTAACCTTTCTTAGCGCAGATCTCTGGGCTACAACTGTTATCAGATGACATTTAAAGAGGCATATATTCGTCATGTAGTGTGATGAGGTAGACAGATTAGGCCTATATCTTTCTGTAGGTTAGTGTTTATTTATTTATCTATTTATTTATTTATTCACATGTACAATAATACATTTCTTTGTTTTCTTTTGTCTCTTTTTCGTATTTTACTATACATACCTCGATCCACACTGAACTATCGTTGAATCTTTTCTATTATATAGTTCTGTGTTATACCTCGTTATCTCTGTTGTTTTCTTTTGTTTTTCTAGTTAACTGAGTCCGTTCGCGTGGTTTGACATATTGTTGTTATTGTTGATATTTCCAAGATGCTGATAAAACTGCTCACTGAGCTCTTTAGACTTTAGAGCATTACAAAGATTCGTTATTTTACTCGTTAACATTTTGAATGCCAGAAGTGAAAGCTGAGTTGCAAAATAGGAAGACTCATACAAATTGTGATTTGTCTTCTCGCGTTTCAGTACTGGGACCTGGCGGTTTTTTTTTTTTTTTTTTTTTATAATGGGACTTTTTTCAGAGTCAAAGTCTCCATATTTATTTGTGTTGTCATTTTGTTCTGACGTTGCCAAGTTCTTCGTACATGTACACTATTTATCTCTTAATTTATTCCAATATTTATTGCTGCGGCTTTGTCCCCAGCGACCCAAACGCTGCATTTTTACAATAAACGAAAGTTGTACAGTACCTGTTTTCTTCCTGTCCTTTTTCCCACAAATAAATAGAAAATGATTACAAGGGTCTTCTTCATTACGAACCTCTATGGGGTAATAAACTCTGGGCTCGTCCAAACGTCGACAATTCTTCGACTCCCAAAACATAAAGGTCAAAACCGGAAAAGATTTGAGGTTGAAACCCCTCTTTTATGGATATATTTGAAATACAGCAACTCCTTTAAGCTGACAAAAGCAGACGTCTATGTTTAATGGAGATATGGTAAATGTAAAGGAGACTTCACAAAGCTATCATTTATAATTCTTTGGCTAAAATATATGCATTGTATATATGTGTGTATGTGGAACTATATATATAATAGGGTGTATATAATGCAATACAGGTGAGGTAATCTGAGAAATCTACCGAGATAATGAGGAATTTACGGCTATTATGTTTTTGTTTTTACGTTCGTCCCCGACAGGCTGGTACTAAACACGGCAGAAGCTCCGCAGGTTCGCCGTGTTTTAGTTATCAGCGCCTTGGGGGATGCAAGTAAAAAATAATATAAATACAAGACGGCGAATTTCACAAATTATCTTACCTGTACTGTATTATAAACACCCTTTTTTTATATACTCTTCAGTTTAAAAAACTGTATCAATAAATTATATCTTAGTGCGGTCGTCTCCCTTACGTTTATTTTTTCTCCGTAGAGAGGTAGTGCCGTCAGTGCACCTCATGCGGTGCAATGTAGGCATTACTTAAGGGTCTTTGCAGTTTCCCTTCGGCACCCTAGCTGCAACTGCTTTCATTCCTTTTACTGTACCTCCGTTCAGTTTCTCCTTCCATCTTACTCCCCAGCCTCTCCTAACAATTGATTCATAATGCAACTGCTTTGAGGTTTTCCTCCTGTTACGCCTTTCAAACCTTTTACTGTCAATTTCCGTTTCAGCGCTGAATGGCCTTAGTTGCCCCAGTGCTTGGCATGCGCGCCTAAAATCTATAAATCAATCAACCAATCCTTTACATTTACTGAAGATATTGCAGGCCAATAATATGTCCATAAGGAGAATAAAAGAAATAATATCAAAGAAAAGACAACATGCATCACAAGCAGAAAAAAAGAACCAATATAAAAGATAAACCGCAGTAAATCAGAAGAGCATCGCACCAGGAATTGAGGTGCCGTTACATAGCGAAAGGTTCGACCGGCGAAACCTAATTGACACTTGATTGATTTTATATAAGTTGTCGAACAACAACTTACCCTACCTCCCAGCATATAATGTGAAACAGATACATTTTTGTGCAGCAGCCACATCAGGAAATTAAAGAGGAACTGATAGCTAATATTATTTTATTTACAGATCTGAAAATAGGAGAGAATTTATAAAAGAAGTATGGTTTTAGACAAAAAAAACTTAAGCACAAACAAAGGAGGAATAAAAGCGAGCAAGGGAGCCGTTCCAGAGGCAATACTCTTATTCACAGATCTCCTGAAAATAGGAAACAATTTATAAAAGAATTATGATTTAAGAGACAAAAAAAAATTAAACACAAAGGAGGGATGAAACCGAGCAAGGGAGCCGTTTCAAAGGAAAGCCCCACCTACTAATACTACTACTAACCTTACATAAGTTATTGACCCGCTCCTCGTAGCTTTTGGCGGGCATTACGTATCGATTCGCGACGTGGATTACGATTCTATCCCGACGGATTGGGAAAAATGGATTCAGACGGACTAATCCCGACGACATAACCTTCCTCGTGTGACCCCGAGAGGCTACTTCCCCCCGTAAGGCCTCAGAAAAAAAAAAGGGACCATGGGCATTCAGGGTTTACTTCCCTTCCTGAAGAAGGCGTCGCGGCCGGCCAACCTTCGGGATTTCAAGGGGCAGACTGCGGCCGTGGACGCCTACTGCTGGCTTCACAAGGGCGCCTTCTCGTGCGCTGATAAGCTGGTTCGAGGAGAACCTACTGACGGGTTTGTAAAAGGATTAATTTTTAAGTGGAGTTTTGTATTGAGACCTAGGCCTATAGGCCGAGCTAGGCGCGACGTAATGTTGCTCGCGACCATAGGCCTAAGTAAGAGTTTAGATTTGGTTTAATTCAAATTTCAGGCACTAAATTAGACGTACACATGGTTACTGTAAGACTATGTAGGCTTAGCGTAGCCTCCTTTTTAAATTGATCTTTCTCTGTTTATTCCAAAAAATTAAACTAATTAGGCCTATTTAATCTGTTGGTATCACTAACCCTGTTTTTCAGCGTAGGGCCTACTGTAGCACCTACTAAATAGGTATAAGAAATTTTTTCGACATTTTCCATAAACATTCTTTGGTTAGATTTTAAAATTCTCTCCACTAAATTTGCTATAGGCCTAATAATATCCCCGTAGTAGGCCTACTGTGGATGCTGAGGCTCGAAATCCACTCCAGCTTCCTGTAATGACCATTTTTCGAACAATCAGATATTCAGTTTTAACTTCATTTAATTTTAACTGTTTCATTTCCATTTAATTGATATTTATGAAGTAAGCTATTATTTGCAACCACTTATACACTAAGTAGGCCTATTCATGGTCAGGTCAAGCTAGAAGCCTTATTTCCAGATGCTGTCGAACCCTGTAGAAACTCCTTTAAAACTCACCTAAACGTCAAATAGATTTCCAAGGCTTATAGCTGTTAATTGTCACTGGTAGCAATAGGCTTAGTTATGCAATTAGAAATCCTCTAGATATACTTAAAGATATTTTATTTAGGCCTATTAGGCTGACACTGTATGTATGATATGTTGAATGAAATGTCTTTTTAAATTTGGTCAAGTTTGTTCCAACAGTAAGCTAAGATAGGTTACTTCAATAAAGTTTTAATTGCAATGCAAACCTTAGCTTTGACAGTTGTTGCAGAATGCCCGGGCATGTCATGATCTGATAATAGACATGCCAAAGTCCAAAGTGCAGTCACTTAAATCTAACTTCTCTTTGTTTCTTTATTTGTTTTTTTATAAACCACATGGCCATGAAGGTAAACCCAAGGTTTAATTGTTCGAAGATCCATTTATCCCTTTTGTTTTAATGGTGGAAATTGTAATTTAGCTCTTCTCATTAATTGTTGAAAGTCATAGGTAGTAGTCTGCTAACGACTGATTTTACTGAATGGTTAAAGCATAATGTCATGCACAAATATGCGTCATCATATGATTCACTCTTGTGCCTTGTTTCTAAAATCTTCTTTGAAGCAGTTGACACTTGAAAGACACAGAGATATATGACTAGCATTATGTAGAGAAGGAAAAAATGAACTTGGAAATGTATCAGAGAAAGTCAGGTAGAGAATTATTAGCCTATACATAGGATGGTAAGTGCAGTGAATGTATTTAGGCCACCATTCAGTACAAGAATTTCCAAGTAGAAAGTGGCTCAATTTTACACACTGCTAGGGCAAAGTGAATTACTGGTGGAAATTTATGCAAACAAAATGTAGATTCAAGTAGTTTCAAATACTCAATAAGGAACAACATGCACACAATGGAAAGCCTCCTGTCTTTAGATATATCTAATATATCTACAATTTTATGCAGTGTGCTGGACAGTATAGTATATATTATACCAAATTCTAAGAGGTATTTTTCAGTATTCAACTCCAGTACTGCCATTTCTTAATTTAAGAAAAGTTATATAACAAATATTTTTTGCATATATATTTTAAACAGTAACAATATATGAGCATTTCAGTCGAGAAACATGCCAAGTGCCATTTTTAAAATATAACAAATTAAATTAAAAAATACTTTGACCCAGGATGGCGCTTGGCATGTTTCTCGACTGATAGCCTCATATGAAGTTAAGTTTTGTGAGGTCTCTCTCAGATAGTTAAAGAACATGGACTCCTCATATGTCTGGGATCAGCTGTGCGGTATAATGATATGTACAGCAGTCTGTGTTTTAACTGTTTACTTTGTTAAAAGGTAATCATGGTAATTATAACTTTTCTTTCAGATATATCCTCTATGTGATGAAACAGATTAACCTGTTCCTCAATAATGACATTAAACCCATTCTTGTGTTTGATGGTTGTCACCTCCCGTCAAAAGCTGTTACGGAAAGCAAGCGGAGAGAGTAAGTTGATAGTGGAGATGTACAATTTTTACTCTGTTTATGTCAAGATCAATAATGATTTTTTTTGTTGAAAGGAGCAGTTAAAGGATTTTTTGTTGATTACAGTAAGGTTTACAGTACTGTATATGCATGTGCAGTTAAGCCTGTGAAGAAAAAATGCATAAGTGGTTAAATTAATATGTTGTTTAATGAGTATAGTAATATTTTTAGATTTGTGAATTTCATTAAAAAAATTTGTCATGGACTGGTAGTGTTACAGAACTAATGAATGTATGGTAGTGTTATGGAACTAACGAATGTATGGTAATTTACGGAAATAATGTACATTCATTTTGCTTTAGAAAAATATTCTGGAGTCATGAAATGAATTTATCAGTTGCTTTTTTCACCTCCAACAACTTAGGAACAGAGAACGTAACCAGAAGAGAGCGAAAGAGCTGTTGAGAGAGGGAAGGGTCAAGGAAGCTAAGGAGTGCTTCCAACGATGTGTCGACATCACTTCAGAGATGGCTGCTGAAGTCATCGCTGCCTGTAGGGCAAGGAATGTTGACATCATTGGTAAGGTTTACTGGGTCTGTTGGAATGTATAAAGTCTTTTTGGCACTTGTGTTATACTCTTGAAGAAATGTGTTGTAGCTAGTAATCTTAGGGATTCATGGTCAGTTTAGCAAAGGAATTTATAGTAATCCTAACTGCTTTAAAAAAAAAGATTATTCGTGTGTAACATACAGCATACTGTTTGACTTATTTTGCAGACTGTCAATACTATTGGTGTCAAATTTCTTTTCAGTGGCTCCGTACGAAGCTGATGCTCAGTTAGCTTATTTGAATGTGTGTGGCGTTGCCCAGCTGGTGGTCACTGAAGATTCAGATCTGGTGTTGTTTGGCTGCAAAAATGTAAGTTAATTGTTAAACAATGAATGTCTGTACTTTGTTTTGTGTACTAGTTTCATGGGCACACACCGAGCAACACCCTAGTAGCAGATACCCTAGATCATATTTGTCATGAGATAAAATAAATGTTAATTTGTTCCAGGGAGATAAACTGCCATAGTGTTAGTTAAAGGATCCTAGATATGGAATGAACTGCTGGCTTACATCAGAGGTGACATGGATCTGTCAACATTCAAAGTGCAGTTTAAAAGAAAATTCAGAACTATTCATGATGAAGCATTGCCAAACATTGTAGATTTTAGACTTGTATCACTGGATTTGCCAGTTCACTTGGTTGTTAGCCATCATTTACTTAACAAGGACTTAACTTCCTAAAAATACTGCATGTGAAAATTACTGTTTACATATTTTAGTTTTTGTAAATTTGTACTTTATCAGACTGTACATATTTTTCAGTATTATGTGAAAAGAAGTTGAAATTGGAGAGCCCAATTAAAATATAGCAGCGGAGGAATATGGAATATGCGAGTAGGAGACAGAAAGCAAAGTATTTAGGAACAAAGTTATTACGAAGTTCCTTCAGTATTACCAACAGCACCCCACACAAGGCACCTACAGTTCTGTCCCCCTTTCATAATAAAAATCAAATTAGTCCCTAATCACTGAATGGTTCTGGGAACATGCCTTATAGACAGATATGGAATTGTTGGCCAGCACCTTTATCATGACCCTTTGACTCCCAGCTAATCGTTAGTACCCATTTGCAGTGGGGTGGAGTAGGTGAGCGGGAATCAGGCATCAAACTTTAGACCTCACAAAGGCTAGCTAGTTGTACAACCACAGAGCCTTTTAAAAATACTGTATCTAATAATCACCCCTAAGTTGCAACAAAAACTTAATCAGTCTCCTGCATAAAAGTTATTTCATAATTTTCCTGATGTCAAAAGAGAAAGTGCTGGCTTATGGCAAGTTAGTGGGAGACTCCCTCTGCTCACCTGCGTACTAATAATTAAACCATCTTGTTACTAGGCTTCAGTGACCATTTTCAACTCATGCTGGTGAATGTTCGTACATAAGGTTCTACTTTGTATATTCAGGAAAAATACAAATTACAGTACTTTTAAATTAGATATTTTTCAATCTTTGAGTAGCTTTATTCAGTACCTATTATAATCCCAGTCTCAAGATATGGTATGACAAGATATTAATATGTTATGCCAGCATGGTGTAGCATGTTTCCCATTCCATTCTTTAAATCTAATTTGTATCTGTAAATTAGCATTGAGAATACAGATGTCTGTATCCATAGGGTTTCATGATATTGTGATACTGGTTAAGATGTTAATCCATAATTACACTCTTGTCTGCTCAAGTACTGTATTGAACTTTCATTTGATTTAGTTTGCTGTGAACTTATGTACCATATATTATTCATTGTTATTCTTGCTCTCTCAGGTACCCTAATTATGTCATTTCTATATCAAAATGTTTTCATATAAAAAGTATTTTAGGCAGGGGATTTAGGTGACATCATGGCAATAGGAATGAACTGCATTAATTTTTATTTCATAATTCTGATGTCTTTAATTTTACAGATTTTATTCAAGATGGACTACCAAGGGAATGGCATTTTAATAGAGCAAGAGAAGTTGCACTTGGGGATGAATGTGCCAAGGGACAAGTTCGATTTTGACAAGTTTCGCAATATTTGCATCTTGTCCGGTTGTGATTACTTGCCTTCCTTACCTGGTATTGGCCTTGCCAAGGCCTGCAAATTCTTCAGTGTCACTTCAAATCCAAATCTCCACAACGTAAGTTAACTAGGATGGTGCTTTTGGTAGATATTCAGAGGTTTTATGTAAATGGTGCCAAAAATTAAGTCACATAATTTCTTCAGTCTTGTTAATCTATATATTAATGTCTGTTAGTATCTATCCATTTAAAATACATGTTTAAGTTTGTACAGGTAATTATAATTTATAGTGTTCCTGTACTTTAATTGTTCAGTTTTGTTATAAATTTATTATCATATCTACAGAGTGATTGCCTCATTATGTCTGTCTTGTACCAGAGTAATTTAGAATTTACCTTTATTATTGACTTTATGATGTATTTACATGATATTTTTCTGTGTTTCTGCTAATACGTTAGTAAACAACATAAGATGTAGAAAAGCAAAACAGAATTATATAACAAGATCATAAGAAAAGGAGAAAGATTTTCTAAGACAGGAGTGTTAGTCATAACAGACTGAATAATGTTGAATTTATCTACGGAGATAAGAAATGGGTGAAGTAAACCAATCATTTAAGAAACATGGGAACTTGGATTTAGGAGTAAGGTGTGATTTAAGGCATTCATTGATCTTTGACTTTTGTAACTTACGCTAACACTTCATAATGTATGTAGAGCATTGCAAATATTGCCGTGGGAAAGGCAGTGAATTGAGCAAATTTTCACAATTTGAAATAAGAGGGCCTGCTTTTACATGACTATTTATTGTCTAGTTCTTCATTCCAGCTTTCAGTCGTAACATAAGTGCTTAGTGTTTTATGGTATTTCAGGTTTTGTGCAAGCTTCCATCGTACTTGAAGATGCCACAGCTAGAAGTAACTCAGGAATACCGAGATGGCTTCATAAAGGCGCGTAACACATTCCTGTACCAGTTGGTGTTTGACCCCATTGAACGATTGCTGAAACCTTTGAATGATTACCCAGATGGGATGGGACCAGAAGATTTTCCTTACGCGGGGAAATTCATAGGCCATGACAGGGCTTTGCAGATAGCCTTGGGAAATGTTAATGTTCAGACAGGAGAGACTGTGGATAATTTTGACCCTGAATTTTATCAGGTTAGTGTATAATTGCTATTTATCTGGATATGAGTAAAAACTGCTGGCCTTATTCTAAACTGTGTGGAGAGCATGATGGCTTTTCAAAATGGATGTTATATATAGAAAATGCAACTTTAAGATGTGTTTTGTCATGAGAGCATTGCAGAATACTGTACTGGGTTTTTATTTTATGGTCTGATTTCTTCTCTGTATATTAGAAAATTACAAGATATCACCAAGGTAAAGTTTACAGAGTACAATAGAACTTTGGATGTGCCTTTTAGGTTGTAAAATGGTTGCAGAAATATATTGATCAAATGGAGTGCATTTTCAATACAGGTCTTGTATTGATCTTGGGTTTGTATCAGACAATCAATAACTTTGGAATATCAGGTAGTGAGGGAAATCCTTATGTTTCTCACCTACCCCAATGATCTTAGGAAAATCTTGGTTAGATTTCTTTTTTACCAATTACTACACATCCCTGAGGATGTTGTGCAGTTGGAATCTCAAAAGTTCAAGCAAAGTTGCAATGTATTACTACTAGATGAATCCTTGTATTTTATTAATTTACATTTTTATCTATTTATTAATTTGTTCATTTATTTTTTCATATATATAATAAGTGATCTTGTCTTTCTGTATTTCCTGTTACCTTCTGTCACTTCTTTCAAATGAACTCCATAATCTTTGGAAGCTTGAACTTCAAGTTAATGGCCTCTGTGAACTTGTTCCATATGAATATAGTTCATCATCTGAATTTGTTTGAAAATTTCATTTTGTTGTAGATCATTTACAAGGGGCTTGAACAGCCGTTCAAGAAAATTAGGACAATAGTCAGAACTCACTTGAAAAGAGTTGTTCACGAAGTAGAAACTGTTATTGTTTCCTTTCTTCCATGTGCCATATGTTGGTTGTTTTAGATCTTCCATGTGTATCAATCTTGCCCAGCCTCCGTGACTATTTGAGGGCTGACCTTTCTTCAAAGACCATACGATGAAGAAAGCAAAATTTACATGGCATGATTTTATTTTGCTAGTTTGGATGACCTAGCTTCTTGTAAAAAGTTCTGCTTCAAGTCCCATTTAGTCTGACTTTCTCGCCCACCATCTGTGCCAAACTGCTCTCCTGACTGTTAAACCTAGTTCTTACCGAATTTTAGTGGATTTTTAATAGATTCTTCATATTTTAACCATGTTAGTCATGCCCTCCCTGTAAATTCTTCCCCTCTTCTATCCAGTAGTAAAATATACAGATCTGTTTTGTTTCATTCATTTCTTAGATTAATTGGCTCAAAAATTATGGATGTCCCTTGATCAGTAAACTTGTAAGTTTGTCAGTTGCTTGCTTTTGTCTTTACTGCACCTTGTAAGGTTACCTGTTCACAGTGTAGAAATCTCAGTGGTTTTGCACCCACTTTCAAATGTTTCTATGTACGTAGGTAAGTTTTGAATAATCTAGTGCTGATTTTAAGACTTCTATTTTGAATTAGAGTCGAGCTGAGCCATATATTTGATAATTTGTTTTTAAAAATATTGAAATGGGTGTTTTATTGCTTGTCATTGCAATGTTGAATTAGTACCCTTGGGATATTATTGCTAAAAATTTGCTATGCCAGGTGTTTTTATGCAAGGTTCTTGATGAAATTAGTACAGCCATCCACTAGACCTAAGAGAATTTTGAATGGTAACTGACTGGTCTGGTTCAAGTATGAAGTAATAATGATAGTTGTTTATGTTTGATTATTGAAAAAAAAGAAAAGTATACCTTAGTTTAACCAGACCACTGAGCTGATTAACAGCTCTCTTAGGGCTGGCCCGAAGGATTAGACTAATTTTACGTGGCTAAGAACCAATTGGAATAGCATGAAAGTTTCCTAGCTGATGTATAATGCACATTATGACCAAATGGCTTGAATAGTACCAGAGACTATTGATGTGTTGATTATTAGGGAGCAATATTAAAACATGGAAAAATAACAGAATTAAAACAATTTGTAAGGATAGACAGGTTTCCAAGTCTTGAAAAACTTTTTCAGTATATTGTACTGAATTTATGTGCAGTCGAAGAAGATTTATACTTTACCATCAGGAAGACACCTAAAATTTCTTATGAATAAAATGTAGTTTAAGTTAACACTGTCAGTTAAAAAAATCGAAGTGGAGCAATCCAGTGCCCTGCACCTCTTAACAGTCTTGCTTTCCAGTTGTATTAAAGTTTTTCATCTCCCATAATTTGCACCGTGCAGTAATTTTAGCTAAATCTTTATATGGCAAATAATGAAGTGGCAGAGAGACGTTGTGTTCATTAGCTACAAAATGGAAGAGATCTTGAAGGTTGAGATGGTTCTGACAAGTAATGAAAGTGTTTGAGGGACAGTTAGTCAGAAAAAAAGATTTGAAATAAGGCCCGGCAGGTCTTGGAAAAAGATAAAGACTTAGCCCTGGCAAGAGTTCAGATAGTGTGTGGATAGAACTGAAGAGATGAAGGAGCAGATTTCAAGTTAACCTGATTTGTGGGATTGGATGCATTCCTTTACAGTTTTCATTGACTTGTGTGGTTTTAATGCAAAGGTGATTTAGTTTTTAAATAGCAGTAGGGTTTTCATAAGTAAGTACCGTAAGGGACTCCATAGGTTTTTTTCATGAGTCCTGCATATTACAAAATAACATACAACTTTGTTGTACTTCACCATGAAGTCAGCAGAAATATGAAATTTACAATGGTAGTTCAGAATATTTCTATTTTCAGCCACCTGAGATGAAATCCTCTGGATGGGATAAAAAGGGTAATATATGCCCCACCCATCCCAGTATGTGGAAGAAAGATTTCACTCCAAGGAAGTCTCAGCCACCAATCCCTAATCTCTGTGTAACTGATCGAGAAGTAACTAAAGGAAAGGAGGTTGTTGTGCCGACAGCTGCTGTCAAGAGAAAGAGAATGACAGGTAAAGTGTCACCCATAATCTTGTGTGTAAGAGCTTGCCATTTTTCAATATTTGGACTTTGCATATTGCTAGTAGGAAGGTACTCTCACAAGTAACAAGTGATATGAGGTTTATGTTACTTGTTTCAGAGGTTAATGGAAAATTAAGGTATATATAAAAATTAAAAGAAAAAAGATACAAACCCAGTAATCATGATACCTTATTCTGTGTGGAACTTATCCCTATTGCATAATAGTACATATTTTCCCTTGGCCTCTACTAGTTTGGCTTTTGCTGAACATGGAGCTATAAAGGACATGTGACCACAGCTTGGAACCCCATTCTGTGCAAGGGTCATCACTGCCCAGGGTATATTGACTGGTATGGCTGATACTGATCGTGTGCCATCATGCTGTGAATGGGTAGTGGAGCAGACTCGTGCATTTCTCTCCTGAGAGAGGACTCAGCTTGTCCCTCAGGGGATCTGATGGAACTGGGCAGTCCTGTGCCTCTGGAACCCCAACAGGCTGAACCGGAATGGTAATTTGCAGATGTCATTACTTACCTGTGAGTGCAGTGATTCTGGGGAGGCTCCCCAATCTCCACACCTGTATGTTTGTTCCACCAACCAGCGATCCCCGTAGGGGGTTAATGCCGTCAGTGCACCTCATGTGGTGCCCTGTGGGCATTACTTAAGGTTCTTTGCAGCTTCCCTTCAACCCCTAGCTGCAACCCCCTTCATTCCTTTTACTGTACCCCCGTTCATATTCTTCTTTCATCTTTCCACCCTCTCGTAACAATTGATTAATTGTGCCACTGCAAGGTTTGCCTCCTGTAACACCTGTAAAACCTTTCTACTCTCAGTTTCCCCTTCAGCACTGAATGACCTCATAGGTCCCAGCGCTTGGCCTTTGGCCTTAATTCTATATTCTATTCTATTCTACCATCCAATGATTTTAGTGTACATAGCGGTTCATTCTGCTAAATACAAAAGGTCATCAACTTTGACATGTTCATTCCTTCTGCCGATACTTCTAGCTTACTAGGTGTATTATCTCATTTAGTATAAATATTTTAATGTTTACTGGACTTGGATGGGTCAGCTAATTAATGCAATCTAAGTTGAAGCCTTTTAAATTGGGTTGCCACTGTTGACACAAAAATGTTCTTGGAGAGTGCTGCTGAGATGTGATTGCTACATAATTTCACCACTGAATTAGTCTTGATAAATTTCACAACCAAATTAGTATTGATACAGAGCAGTGGGAGGGGTCTGGTTGGATGGAGTTGGTACATTTTCTTCATGATTTAGCTGGTTTGACAAGGATAAGTTCTACACAATAAGGCATGTTATGATTAATGGGTTGTAATGAACAAATTCTATGAAATATAATTTTTGTGATTTATTGCTTCTAAGAGAATTTAACTACTTTTTGCATTTAAATGTTCAGGTACATTTGTTTTCTTAACAATTAATCACTTTAATTTAATTTTCATAACTTTTAGATATAAAATTTTTGTCTCAAGTGTATGGATTGATGTAAGGGGACAAATGAACTCATGAATAAATTTCTGTCTATTCCCTAATGGTTAATGGATATGTCCTTGCATGTGAAAGGAAAATTTGCTTGGAGGATACTCTCAAGCAAGGAAATGCAGGCCAAGAATATGAATGATTGAGGTACAGAGGTTGTCGTGTGGTTCATACAGTTGCCACCCAGTGCAAGGCAATTAAAAGTGGCACATGAGATAACACACCTAGTTGAAGTTGCAACACATATGCATTATACTAAACATTACTGTAAAGGAATGCTGAGTACTCACCCCCTCCCCACCACCACTGTAGATGTACATGGATCATTAATTGTATAGCATTTTTTCATTTGTATTTGCTTTAAGTATTTTTATTTGTGCTCAGAAAAGTTCTGAAACTGAAAACTAAATTGTATGCTTTTTGCAAGGTCACAGTACATTTTGTGTGCGTCTTAAGTCCACTGATTGAACAGATTTCTCTTACTTTTTCAGAGGAAGATTTTCCAACTGAAATAACAGAGGGAGATCTTCAGAGTATGTATGGAGTTGGGGAAAAGAAGATGAAACTTCCTTTGGATTCCAAAGGAGATCAGCCTTCACAAAGTATGGATGAAGAGGAAGAGGAGGAGGATGCTAGTGGTGATGCCTTGGATCTGCTCTCTGATGCTCTTGATGCTGAAGAGAATACCAGCGAAATATCCCCTGAGGAGGGTGAACAAAAAGAGCCAGAAGTGCAGAAATCCAAGAACCCTTTTGCCAAAGCGCAGTTGCCCAAGAAAAGCTCTCAAACAGTGAGCCAGTTTAGTGCTTTGAAAAAATTTAGCAATATTAGGAAAACAGTTGTTGATCCAAATACCATTGTTCAAAGCAGGTTAGTAATTTTTCTTAATATTCTTAAAGCTTACTTGTTTTATACATAAAAAGTTGTAAATCTGATACAGAATCATTAGTTGGTTTTTATGATGTCAAACCCCTTAGGGCAGATGTTTAAAATTTGAGTCAAACCCCTAGGACAGATGTTTAAAATTTGACTTATGAAGCAAATTTTGAACATTTATGATGTATTTTAAATACTCATGCACTGAAGCGCAAGAAATGTTCACATAAAGCTGATGATTTTTTCTTTCTTATACAGTTTCTAATTCCTTTCATGTGGATAATTATCACACATTTCCAGATGACTTTATCTGTCATGTATAGAAGCTTAAGCGAGGTGAAAGTGATCAGTGCACTCTTGATGACCCAGGAATCTCTCTTTTGGTTCAAATCTAAATTTCTCTATATGCTTCCTCTCTTTCTCATCATTATTTCAACCACGTTATATTTTATCCTATTTCATCAGATGTCTCCCATCTTGTTGTCCATCCTTTCTTGATTATTACTTCATAATGCAACTGCACCTGAGGGGTTTTTCCCCAGTTTCACCCTCATGGACAGTGCCACATGCACTAGTTTTAGCAGCAACTGAAGCAGCAATGGAGTGTCTCTCAGTATTTTCCCTCCCATATGGACTGTTATTGCCAGATAGATGAGGGCTGTAGTTATGCACCAGGTACCTAGCAATGATAGATGCATAATTTTCACTTTAGACTAGAATTCACCCGTGAAGGGCATGTCTCATTAAGAGAGATTCGTAGACAACTTTGTCTCTTACTGTCTGGGATAGAACCATGGATGGCAGTGAAGTTGATTTACTCACCTTATGTTTTAGCAGCACAAAGCAGTGACTGCCGGGCCAATTTTAGGCCACTGGGAAGGTGGTTCCATTAAAGATTAACAGCCTGTTCAACTTCAAAAATCTGGGACAATGGAGAGAGTAGTTAGATTGCCCCCATTTGTTCCAGTCTTGCAGGAATGCATCTCATCTCTTGCTCTTGCCTGAGTGTCCATGTTTGGACACACACACACACACACACTGGAAGTGGATGGTTCTCTCATGGCAAACAGGTCCAATTGTAAATGTGGAAGTAGGTTGTCAGTCACTTGGAAGGAGGGGTCACCCAACCTTCATTTGGTTGAGGATGCCATCTGCCTTAACAGGGGGTCAGTAGTTACACTGAGCACATAAATGGATTGCTGACAAATGCCACCTCCTACTAGAGTTAAATCAAAGACTTAAGAGCCAATAATTTGGTGTTATTGCAATGGCAGACCTAAGAGTAATGGTAAACATGGCAGACTTGCATACTGTTGGTACATCTCTATGAAAAGGGGAATTGGAAAGACCTCAGGTAATTGATGTAGGCAGGGGAGAGAGCCCTCCAGCCTTGAGTCCTTTTATACTTCATCACTGTGTCAACAGGGACTGTGTTGACCATGACCAGCCATGAGAGTATTTGAAATCAGTTGATTTTTCTTATGGTGTCCTTGGCAGGGCCATAAGGGTAATTCCTTTGAAGACAAACTGCTGCTACACTATCAAACAAAGATATCAAAAGTTTTTATGATATTTAACTATTTTGACTTATTGTTAGTGTCAGTAATATTTTATCACAGTTTTATATCTAAACCATTCTCAAAAGGGTACTGAATAACCTAGCTGTTCCAGTGCCAGGCCATTGACCAAAAATTCCTAAAAACTTGCAACCTCCTTCCAACATTTTTCTTCTTATAGAAGGTTATTACACTTTTGCACCCTTTGGTGTCGTTATTTTGTCATTGAGAACTTGCACTACGCTCAAAAGCAAAATTAAAATGTGTGTTGATTAACAGTTTAACCAGAAGAGTGATCGGTAACAAGATGTTGAATTATTGTGTGATAATTTCCATTCCCTTGGACAAGCAATGAATTTTTTATCTTGTATAGATATTCCTGCTTGCTTGAAAGCACTGATTGGCTAAGATCTCCAAAATGCTTGGCTTTACAGCACGAATTTCATCATTCAGTTCAACTTACCATCTTCAACAATACTTGGCTTCATCATGGTAAAATGTTAGTCATGAAGAAGGCTGTGTTTAGTAAGAACCTAAAATGAAAATCTGATGTGCCTTTATGATCTTTTATTATTGTGTGTGTCCATAGCTGAAGTTTTATTCCTTAAATTACCGGTCCTTAAATTACCGGATATTTCATGTGTAAAAGTTAATAATCCTTTTTTATGCTTTTGTTCACAGATACTTTTCATCATCCCTGCCATCAAAATCAGTTGCTGCTAAAGAGGAACCATTGGATGCATCTGTTCAAGAATCATCTGTAACTTGTAATAATGAAGGTTGTCCTAGTGCAGTGCAAATTGATGAGATTTCTGATGAAAATAAATGTAATAAAAATGACAGAGTAGAGTGTGTAAACTCTGATAATAAAACTACAGAGAATGTAGAATGTGAGGCTGCTAAGGAGCAAAACAAAAGCAAAACTAATGATACTGAATGTTATACAAAAGCACCATTGTCCCCTGTACAGACAAATTCAATGACTCCCAAACCTGAAAAGACATTTAAGTGGGGAAAACTGTCGGACATGTTTTCGTATAAAGGTAATAAGACAGAGATTAGCAGCAGCCCAGCGGCAAGAAATTCTTTCAAGCCCGTTGTGACTTCACAAAGTGTTCCATGTACACCTGTTTCAAGGAAAGAAAATGAATATATGCCTGTTGTTGTGGATCCATTAGAATCCACGACCCTTTCTCAAAAGAGCTGTCTCTCGGAGGTTTCCATAGCAAGTAACATTGGATCCATAGATAATGATTCATTTGAATTGACCCCTTCCTGCACTCCAGATTCTTCTCAAAACTCACAAGGCAAAGAAGAGAAATGGAATGCACAAGGAGACGATAAGAAGGCATCGCATGTTAAGCTAACAAGTCCTTTGGTATGTTGTTGAGTTAATTTTGATGTTTTATATGTGGTTTCCAGTCACTGATAATATATTTATGGCAGTACTTACATTTTATTTCTTTGGATGTTTTACTTTTGTTTCAGAGTCGGACGTCTTCAGTAAAGTCAAGGCCCTTGGGTCTCTCCAAACCAAGGGGCAAGGCTCAGAAACAACCAGATGCTAAGCAGAGGAATCTCAGAGATATGTTTGCTTTTAAGAAGTAAGTATATAGTATCGTAGATGTATTTAGCTGCAATACCCTGTGGCAGGTAGTGCCGTCAGTGCACCTCACGCGTGGTGCACTGTAGGCATTACTTAAGGTTCTTTGCATCTTCCCTTTGGCCCCTAGCTGTAACCCCTTTCATTCCTTTTACTGTACCTCCATTCATATTCTCTCACTTCCTTCTTACTTTCCACCCTCTTCTGACAATTATTTTATAGTGCAACTGTGAGGCTTTCCTCCTGTTAAACCTTTGTAACCTTTTACTCTCAATTTTCCTTTCAGCACTGAATGACCTCATAGGTCCTAGTATTTTTCATTCAGCCTAAATTGTAAATATTCTGTTCGATTCCATAGTTGCAATAAGTTTGCTCATACAAGTTTCCTACACTAGAGTATGGATACGAGGCCCAAGAATTATACTACTGTTGTGTTGCAGTTAACCGACGTCTTGGTTAGCAGGTAAATTGGTTGAAGGACGTTTTTTCCAATGAAAAATCTGCTCCATTAATGGACTTATGCTCAGTTTAAGTAAATTTGATGCAACAAACATATTGAACTCACTTTAGATCTTTGCCAGAAGTCAACATTAATAGTTCCTAAAACACAGTTGACTGATGACAGAGTTTAAAATGAGAGCCATCATTCAAAGACCACTATGGTAAACATTACTGTAAACAAGGAAGAAGAATGTAGTTAAAACACTCAGATGTACGCGTTTCATCACCAAGTATCACAGCAGTGCTATCCCAGATCATGTCTGTGCATTGTACTCACAGCCTTTGGGCAGTCTTACTCTCACATTTCCACTATATTCTTATCCTTGATGCCTTTAGTATCATTACTGGTGTGTGTCTGTCAAGAAGGGGATCAACTTTTGTGTCTTCCACAGCAGGATTTGAGTAAGTACATGATCATTGTTCTCAGTTGTGAAGGGCTTGCTTTGCTGGTGGTTCTCTATTTCATGTTATCAACACTTAACCCAGTCACTGATTGCTACATTTGGTACAGTGTGGGTACTTTATATGCAAATTATGTTTTTTCGTGACTGGCTCCATCTCGCTTTGGTTTGAGCCATCTGCACAAGCGTCTGGATAACAGGAACTTTGCTGTACCTTAAACATCAGCAATGATATTTTTTTTTTCTTGAGGCTATCATGCCATATTCATCATTGATTTTTTTATATCTGGTTGTCAGTGGGCTATTTTTCCTAACTGTTTCTCATTTTTCTGTTTCAGAGATACAACCAAACTTTTATCTTCAAGACCGTCATTGTAAGAGCAGTTTTTAATAAGACTGAATGCCTAGTTTATATTCAGGTAATTCCATGCAACTTTTGAAAGTAAGTGAAATATATTTTTATATTAGTATTTGAGCCAGAATGGTGTGTATGCTTTTTATTTCAACTTGTTAATAAAAAGATATTTATAGAGTGGGTGACATCTTCTTATGTGAATAACTATTCTTACACAAATGTTATAATATAAATAGTACAAAATGTGTATTCAAGTTATTTTGATTATAGAAAATTGGGCTGAAAACTGTAATGGATGAAAAAGTATTTTAAGTATTCTTTATTTTAAACCTTTCAGGATATCTTAGACTTCTATAGACATTACTTTTGATACTTTGTACCTTGTGCACAGTTGTAAGAATTTTATCTTGACTGACCATTATACAAACTGGTCATTGGCATATAATTTTTTTTTTATTTTTAGATACTTTAACATGAAATATGGTAATTGTATTGAAGTCTACAGTGTTAATAAATATACAAAGCACTGCCTAGTCTATGGACCTGAATTTCGTATTTTTAAGTTCCTTAGATACTTGAGTATCTCATGACATTCAGTTGCAATATATTAAGCACCTTTTTATCATCCCTCACTACTACAGACATCATCCCATTGCTACCTGATGTCAAAATAAATATTAAGTTTTTTATTTTCTACAGATGATACTGGAATGTCAAGGGATGAAATTTGCATGACGTTATTTGGTGTCAGGAGAGTTTCAAGGGTTAACAGGCTAGAAAAGTCTTGCAGGTACTAATTTTTGCAGTGATTAAAAGGTTTATTAAATTATTTCGTTGCATTGCTTATTTTTGGTGACATGATGTCCCCTGTTGGTGCAGTCATACTTTGCTTAATGGACTTGATCTATTCTAGGAGGCTGTCCTTTAACTGAGCAAATTTTTCCCAATAGAAATAATGGGAATTAGTCCATTCCAGACTTCCAAAAATACAACAAATAAAAGCACTTTAGCTCTTAATTTAACAAGAAGAAAATTCCTCGGCTGTTGTTTATTCTCGCTCCCTCTGAAGGTCCTGCAGCTCTTGTGTGTGCTCCACCACTAATTCCACATCATCATCATCAGTGACCTCCAGAAGCCCATGGACTTGCCCAAGGATATGATATCTTCCACAACAATTTCAGGCTCAAGCCTTCGAAGTCACTTTCCATTACAGCATTCGGCCACAATTTCCCCCGAGCAGAATTCAAGGTTCTGTAAAAGACTTCCTGCCAGAATTTGTCTATAAAGCTTATGTAGTGGGGGATGTTGAAATGGTTCTTTCCAAACTCTCCAAGGGTCAGCTCTGCATCAGAGGTAACTTCAAGGCACTTTTGGAATAGTGCTTTGGTGTGGAGTTTCTTAAAAGTTAAAAATAACCTGGTGGCCCATGAGCTGGATGTTATAAATTTAAAATCCTGCAGCAACCTGGTCTCCAAGCCTGGAGGGAAGCAAGAGCATTAGGGCTTTCAGAGGCAATTTTTTCTCCGAGGTATTTCATTCATCCACGCCATAAAAAATTACATTATTTTTGTTGAAAACCCTTGGGGGTTTCTGACAGACAGGCAAAGGCTTTGGATATAGGTACTGCCTTGTATATTCCCACAGAGCAAAAGAATCAACCTGTCCTTCGTTGGCTTGTGGCCTGGCAGTGGGATCTCCTCTTGGGTGATAGAAGTCCTGTTTAGCATTTTCTTCCAATACAGGCCTTTTCCGTCACAGCTGAACACTACTAGGTGCTGGAGCTCTTTTACATAGTTTTTCAGCAGCACTGTTGTTAGCACTAGGAGCATCCCCATGCTTCCGCACATTTCTTATGCCACTTCTCTTCTTGAAATGCTAAAACTACCAATGACTTGCTTAGAACTCTCTCTGTGCTGTTTGTAGCAACACTTGTTCTAGGGGTAGTTTTCAAGAGATCAGCATAAAGTTTTCTTGCCTTTTATCGTAAAATGGCCACAGTAACTGCTTTTCATGTATCCAAATTAATACAAATTTCTCAGCCTCTTTGGTTGCCTGAGACCTTTGTTTCATAATATATTTCACTCCCTTAGCACCATGTTTATCATAGTAGGAATTGTTTGGCTACCCTCTGTAAGAGTTTTTCTCTCTTTGCCTTGCTGTCATCTCTAGCCATCTTATGAGCCTTGGTGACGTATGTGCAGCACAAGAGTGGTACTGTACTTATTACTCGGTTAAAACAAAAGCACTCCAGCAAAGTTTAGCAGAGACATATACTGAGCAAGACTCATGCTTAGACTGAACCTTTCCCTTTGTTTAAGCTGGGAACCGCTCACTTGTGATGCTTTCAATCCCATACATGTTCACAAAGCTCTTCGTTGGGCGAGTCGGTAGAGTTGTGGCCTGGCAACTCACTGGGACCGAGTTCGCCTCTCCGCCCGGCTAGTGAAGAGTTAGAGGAATTTATTTCTGGTGATAGAAATTAATTTCTCGCTATAATGAGGTTCGGATTCCACAATAAGCTGCAGGTCCCGTTGCTAAGTAACCAATTGGTTCTTAGCCACGTTAAATAAGTCTAATCCTTCGGGCCAGCCCTAGGAGAGCTGTTATTCAGCTCGGTGGTCTGGTAAAACTAAGGTATACGTAACTTCTAGCTGGTCATCTTCGTCCTTCCTCAAACCAAGAAAATGTCCATTAATAAAGCAGACTTTTAATACACATCAATTAACCATTTAATACACATCAGTTAACCAAATTGTCCATTACGTGAGCCATCTGTTTGCTGAGGTATTACTGCATTCTTATCTGACGACCATGGTGGTTTGCGGTGAAGTTGATGGAATAGATTTATAGAATATTTGGGATAAAGTTAATAATCAGACTAATGGTACCAGTATGGTTTAAGTTAGTAATCACACTAATGGTACCAATATGGTGTCATAGTCTTTCAGATGGTGGGATTTCCTTTGCAATTAATTTTATATGCTTACCAGAGTTCTACTTGTGTGGTGAAGTTGGGTCCTGTTGTTTACAGGTTTTCATAATCAAGAAGGGATCAATTGTGTTTGCAATACTTATAGAATAATTAATTGTGCAATCAACAATTGATTCTGATTATTTGTTTATGTCCTGGATTCAGAGGTCTGGTTAAACAAATCATTTATAACTATGTCCTGGATTGTGTGCATTAATAATATTCCCTGTGTTTAATAGGGCCACTGTATAATTCATAGAAATGTGTAGGCTTTTTCTAGATTGTAATCAAGCTTGGCTGATTATTCATACCTAAAAGGATAAAAGTGCAGTGTTAGTTCTGAAATTAGGGGGTCTGTGGTGTAAAAATGTATTTTGTCATATGTCCCCTTTATATTGTATATGTTAGTCCAAGATGCTGCTTTTTTTGGGTGGTTTTAGTGAACTCAAGACATACAGTATTTCCAATTGGTTGGGGCATGCACAAGTAATGAATAGGTAGGGCTAATTTTTAAGTGAAATTGCATTTTTTGTAGATGTATAGAAGACATGTTCAGAAAGTGTCTGGCATCTTGTATATAGTGAATTATTAACTAATCAGTTATGTCTGGACCTTAATTCCCCCAGAGATTGATTGATATGTCAGTTTGGTCTGAACCCATTAATCTGTGAAATAAACCTTGCTTCAAAGTAAACAGCTCTCCAGTTGTTGCACCAGCTTGTTCAGTCGTGATAGACAGAATCCAATTGTGTATGGCCTATGGACAAAGAATCCAATTGTGTATGGCCATACTATACTTGGTCATCCTTCTAGACATCTTGCTTCCATACAACTCTGTGTGCAGACATAATGCAGAGTTGTTCTTCCAGGATTGGCAGTATTTTGCATTTGAGGTGATGTACTGTATATTCATTTACTTTACAAATTTTCTTATAGGGCTTTGTAGTGATTTAGAAATCTGACTTTAAAATTTTAGCATCCCAAATGTTACATCTAGTAAAGTTTTCCTTTGTATTATTGAGCAATTTCCGTTATTCATTTCCATTCTAGTGATTTAGAAATCTTACTTGAAAATTTTAGCATCCTCAAATGTTACGTCTAAGTTTTCCTTTGTATTATTGAGCAATTTCCAATATTCATTTCCATTCTCTGGATAAGTTTAAATTAAAGTATGTACAAGCATGGAATTATTGCAAGTTTAAATTTTCAGTAATTGAATTTTTTTATATGGGAGTTTCTCTTGCTAGTTTCTCAGTAATGGGTAATCTTCAGTTCTGTTTTCTGTTTTCTCAATTTTATTTACTGTATATTTTTTATTTCCTTTTTTATTTACTGTAATGACTTTAACATTTACTCTAGTTCAAGGTTTTTGACATCATCTTTACTCCTTAGTAAGTATTTAAGAAACTGTTTACCCATTACTTGTGCCTGCATAATTGTGGATATTTTTAGTAGACTTTATATGCCTCAGTGTACTTGAGGGTTTGGAGGGGCATCCTTGCAGCTCCTCGGTGTAATCTGACAATGGCCCACATTTTAGTGTCCCTAGTGTTGGGAAAAAGTGTTCCCATCCTGTGTGAGTTGGTTCACTGATTAGTGGTTTCTTAAGACCAAGAGCCCTTACATGGGATTCACCGATTACTAAATAACACAGCATTATCTAAAAAAATTCCTATTTTATTTTCAATACAATTACAAAATTTGTGCATTAAGTACAGAAGTATGCTAGCCTTTTCAGACGTGTGCAGATACGGCCACTGTAGTCTGACCAAGTCGACAAGCAGTATCACACAGTCTGTGAATCAAACTGATTCCCAAGATTAAAATGAACTGTCTCCAAGAGGCTTTTGTGACTGATTATTCAGGTAACTATAAAATTAACTAGCAAACATGTAGAAAAATTGATTTCAAAATGAATTTTTCAAATAATTTAACTTAAAACCTTAGAAGAACTCTTAAATATGCAGAAATTTTATTTTCACTAGTGTAAAAAACAATTCCACAATCTTCATAAATCTCATCTTCAACCTGTTTGCCAGCTCCAAGTTAAAGTTTATTACCCATGGAATCTACACATCACTGTAAATTCTATCATGTATACCCATATACATTATATATTTATATATAATATATACATATATAATTGGTATTGGTATAGCATTCTTATGTAATCACAATAAAAGACTTTACTTCTGGTATGATGAACATGTTACAAGGAGCGTAATCAATGGCACATACATATTCTTAAAACAGTTGCAGCAAAATGTAAGGTGTGGGGTATAAAGCAGCAGGGCATTAAAACATGCCCTGAGCTTGAGCTAAGGCACAAAGATTTGGGAGCCAAAAACATACAGCACATTACCTAGTAGTACACATACATAAATTGGCTCAAATTTGCAATTACAGCATAGCACCACTTTTCCTAAATGCCAGACATCGCACAATAACTCAATATATAAAAAAAAAAAAAGGACAACATACAAATTAAACCTGTAATTCTGCCGCTAGCCATGAACCACATGAAAAGGCATACCAAAGCAGAATTTTCAGTCTTTACTCCCCCTTCACTTTCTTAACCTTGAACACTTTCCAAAACATTCTCTACTTGCAGTGTTAGAGGCGATTCCTCGCTCCCTTTGCCAATCTATCCTAACAAACACAAATTTGCTCCATTTTCAAAAAATAAAAGAGTTGAATAATTGTCTGTACATATATCATTTTTACAACTTTACAATATTTATACCTAATTCTATACATAAAAGTCCACACAAACTATTTGTGATGGAATTCTATATCATCTCTTTGTGAAACATTGGTAAAAACAATAAACAGAAAAAGACTGACAAAACAAGACAGTGGAGATGGGAGTAGTAAGGTCATTAGTAGATGACTCCATTAACAGACTCGTAAGGAGATTACTTTCACAAAATCACATCATAAGCATGGCTAATGGTCATTCCTAACCCCACTCCTTACTAACAGACATTAGCAAAGGTCACTAATTTGAGTTAGCAAGAACATAATGCCTATTCAATTAATCTTAACAAAATGGGTTTTAAAAATTGACAATTAGCAGGAGCTCAACTCAAAACTGAAAAACAAAAGCTTTGGTTTAAAAAACAGAGAAGACAATTCCCATACATTTTCTGCATTATTTATCCAAGAATAAAAAAGCATTTCCTTGTCCAAATAGGTAGAGAATATTTTCATTATTCAGAAGGCTAAAGCAAAGTCAGTTGAGAACCCTTATAACATTGGTTATGGTGAAAAGTAAATGAAGCCATGTGGTTGAAAATTATCCAACAAGAAATTTCAATTACCAACACAAAAAATTCCGTTAACAGCTCATTTTGACAAAATAATATTCATTAATATGGGTTAAGTAAACTTTAAAATTAATTACTAGATGCTTCACTAACCCTTACCACTTGTACTACAAGCCACTTCCTGAAGGTGTTGCAAGTGGTACCTGACCAGTGTAACAGGGAAACCTCAGAAGGAACACAATAAGACACAAGACAACAGTCAGAGACATGGCATTTGGATATAAATTACAACATGAATAAAAACTCAAGAACTCTCAAACCTGTAATTCTTCAAAATTAAAATTTTCATAAATAGCACCATATTTAACAAGTGGTAATGACATAGCCATCAGAGAAGATATCTCCGATGTGGGATTGGTTGCAAAGTCCACCATGTCTCTGCCTCATATTTCCAACAGTTTGCTGGGCAACATTAGTTCAACATAACAGGTATTAATAAATAAGATGAAATCACCAAATATTCATAGGCATAAAATCATACCCATTTACAAAGGAGAAGTCAAAAAAATCAGGCCCTAATTTAGAGTAAGTTAGAATACATGAGATCCAAGTCTTAACCCCAATTGGCCACAAGACTTGTTTGGTTTTCAAATTTTTTAACTACATTTCTGTACTACACTATAAAATTCAATATGTGGGCCAAAAAGGACGTTACAGCTACAATCTATAACAAATGACCTGATGAAAGTATCAACCTAACAATTATGTGGGGATAAAGCTATAATCAACCTCTTATGGGTGTTAATAACAAGCGGACACTCTGCATAGGAACTACACCGAGCCAAAAGAAAAAAAAAATCAATGAAGCAGCCAGAGACTTCACCCTTGCCTGTACATCTCAGTTTTGTAGGTTGTTATTCTGAACAACTGGGCAAATAAATATTCTATCTACTTTTCAAGAAACCTTTCTATTATTAAAATAATCAATTACAGGCATAGAAAGTTTTGTACAAGTGTTTTCCAAACACCAATGGTTTCCTAAAGTTTTGGTCAAGGAATGAAGTACGAATCTGATTCGTCTTAACCAAATAAAGTATATTACAGTTTGGGCTGGAGGATGTAACAAATGTTTACATAGGGTTAAGTTACTACTGTACAATGTATTAAGGTAAATGGTAAGGAAGGTCCCATGCATCCTAAAAGCAATGATGAACTTGACAATCATTGGCAAGGCACATAAACCTCATTCTACTTTGTGTTTTCCCACCAGCAGAGTAGAAGAACAAACATTTACAACTAGTAGCAGGCCTGTACATTAATTACTGTACACATGACTATGACTGGGTTGAGTCAGCTGGTAGTCACTAGTGAGCGATGGAAGGACTCTTGAAAGGGAGCCCCTCAGAATATTTACAAATACAGTACACATTAGTTTTCTGACTTATTGGTTTCGTAAGGACTATACAACTGATGCATCACAATCAATCTTCACTTCACAGAACACTGCAAGAATAAAGTCCACTATTTCATCATAAACATCTGGATAATGAGTAACTGCATGGACTACTGTAAACAGCTTCAGCAACAGTGGCTCTTCTTGTGGTATCCCTGACTGACGTGAAGCACAGGACGCAACATGGTGTGAGAGTGTGTACGCAAACACAACAGACATCAACAACTCCTTGTCTTACTGGGGCTCAGGTATGGCCTCCTTTGGAATTTACACCTCATCTGGGGCCATATCACAATTGTTGTTGACCGTATTTGCTGCGTGGGAACTTGGGGCCTGGCAAAATAGGGCTTAGTTAGTTGGCTATGTTAAATAAACAATTCTAAATATAAATCTAAGCCAGAGAAAAAATAAGAAAATTAAGTATAGTACTGAAATAATATTGAAGTACATAAAATGTTAGATATTAAATTTCAATAGAAAAGCAAGAAAGCAAATTATTATATACATGAGAGCTGTTAGTTTAAGACTTTACAATATATAAAAGAAAAGCTTATCTAAATGGGCAGACATTAAAAAAAAGGCTTTCACTATATTTAAATAAAATCTAATGCATAAATAAAATCTAAGAAAATATATAAAATGTCAATAAAAGCTTGAACTGTTTAAATGACAAACTAAAGTAATGCTAAACACCTTGAAATGAAAAGAAAATAAAAAAAACAAGGATCTTTATATCATGTTATGGAAAGAGCAAACACATCAATGAAAATATTTTGGAAAGTCATAATTTCAAGAGAGTACCTGTTATAACTTTCCAGGTGAAGTATAAATATTTTGGCTAGTATAGGATAGTTAGGAACTGGTACTAGTACAGTGAAAATCTTTTATTTTTTCATTTTTATTGCTTTATAGTCTTGGAAAATTAATGCATAAGACAATGATATACAATTACATAAAGCATTTGATGCATTGTGCATGCAATATATTTCATCACACTAAAGACAAATTAACTAGCCAAAACATGTGTGGTTAAGTAAACAAGGCAAAACTTCCCAACTCTCCCTTAACTCCAAAAAATCCATCCCTGTAATAATCTAGACTTTCAGTTCACTAAAGAAAGGAGATTACTAAACTAAAATACAAATTTCAGAGCAATATGTTCCACAAGTAGAAACCTCTCATTTTATATATGCATATCATTCACTGTGTTACCTAGCAAAGAGATGTAATTATTCATAATAGAAAACTATGGGTTCACGATGCAAAGATGAGGGTGGCTCACCACTTGCAATCTATATTGATTTAAGTGGAAAGGACTTGAGAGGCCAGTTGGAAATTGTAAAGGTTGAACTTGCACCCATTAATTCTGATGGCTATGAAACTGTTGACATGTAGGCCCAAGGAAATTTTCCTTGAAGGAATGCAACAAGCATAAGCCACTTGTCCATAGTGCACCACCTTCCATACAAATCTCAATATCTCTTTAACAGTGGATGAATAAAAAAACTGGAGCTGTGAAAGTCCAGTATGCTTCTTTTCCGACTTGGCCATTTTCATTATGATGAGTGCCAGTTGGTTGAGTTTGAGGGACCACTTATAGCCAATCCTTTGTGCACTTAGCACCATGAAGATTCTTTTGTAGAAGCATGGTAAGTTATCTTGAATGTCCTCAGTGGCTGCCTTCTGCAACACGTTTGCCACTTTGTCTAAGGCTGTGAATCCCTGAATTGGGCCTGTAAGCTGGTGGTCCACCAGGAATCGTTAGCGACAAAGGACATGCAGAGAATGTTTATCCTTCATATTGTATGCAATTACGAATGAGCTTGTGCCCTGGTTTTCCAATATCTCCAGGTAGCCTGAAGACAATCACCCACTAGATTCATTATAATCTGGCCAAGATGGTGCTGTTGCTGTCATTTTTTTTTATATTTGTCATGCTTTCTTCCTCTAGTTAGGGATCTTGGAAACTATTGAGCCTTGGTCCATAAACCATCAGTGAATGTGTAGGATCTCACAAATGGAAGAGGTCCTGCCATAATGCCTTCTGTGGAACCACTTCCTCTGGCATCCTCTTAAAAGATAAATTTCATAAACCTTTCGATATAAAGACAACTCATGTTACCTTACCACTATTTTGGCAATGCTTCTCAATACCATTAGGCTGAAGATTAGGGTTGTAGCCAAATGCTGCAGCAAGGTCACTAATCTATAATTTTGATGACAAGTCTCTTTGCCTGTCGAATAATGCCATCCAAGCACCCTGGGGCAATCAGCAGAATAATGGCAGCCAATGAGTGGGCCAACAAAGAAGGGAATACTCTGGTTGGTATTGAATGTGTCTAATTCTGTATACAACCAACTATGGGAGTTTTAGCTAAGCTTTATTGTGGGAAAAGGTATCCAATGTTGTATAAACTTGGGAGATCATCTCCAAGAACTCCTTTGCTCCCAGTACAACCTACTGTTGTTTGGATGAAGACAGAAAAGATTAGATGCCTTCCACAGAAGCAGCATTCACTTACTAGTGATTTTGACTGAAAGCAGAGGATATAGTAGATCAATGGCATCTTAACTGTATATATGTCAGGAACATCTAAGTCACCTTTCAACAGTTAGGTGTGTGACCTTCCACAATGTTTCCTTTAATGCGACCATGAGAGTTGTCTAAGTTCTTTCAGATCAGATTGTCATCTTTTCCTTTAGATGATGGGAAATGCCTGCAGTCGTTGCCTGGCACCTGGTCTCTCTCTCAATACTTGACCAAGGTCCTGGGTCTTTGACCAACAAGGAACATAACCTTCGCCTTACGAAGACCTTGTCCCTATCCCTGGTGTATAGTCAGTCCCCTAGAAGTGATGATCCCAATCTCAACCACCTCGATGGTGTCAGAATTATTTAATGGTGACCTATGGTGGTTTCGTAATACATTAACTAAAATAGTTTAAGTTTAAGAATTCCACAAATCATATGTATTAAAAGTTAATACATGCATACATTAAATTCAGTATGCCAGCATGTACTTTAATTTCTATAACAATTAATAACAAACGATAATTGTTTAGGGCTGCATAATTTTCCCAAACATCCAAACATGTTATAAAACATATTGCATCATTAAAACCTTGTCTCACCAAACTTATACTTCAGAATGAGAGTGCAGGAGAACATTCTACTAAATAAGAACCATTAAACTTAACCAAAGGTTTATGCAAAGCATGTTGACACAAAAAAGAACTGAATGCCCATGTCAGCTGTTCATTGGAAAAATGTCACAACTTGTATGAACCAACTGGTTTTATATGCCCACAATGTTGGCACTGAACCCCTTCTAGCATGGACTTACTCCAGCTTCAACTTGAATGGCATATGAAGATAAGAGAAAAACTGTGAGCACATGGAGAACTGAGTTGCTGGTACTGGCTTCCTCTTAGAAGCAGCATACCAGCAAAAAAGACACATAATGCCGTTTCTTTCAAGAATACATCCATCTCTTGACTACTGTTGTCCAGCAAGCAATATGCACAGGTCAAATAAGAGGGCTCTTCATGTATGAACACAAAAATACAGAAAATCCCAAGTTCCAGCAGAATCTCTTCTTAAACCAATGTAGAATGTCCTAACCTTGATGTCACATTAGTTTAGTGACATATCACAAGAACAGACATCACCAAAAATTCTCTTCCTATGACGCCTTCATGCAGGATATAGAATCCTTACTTACATGGACTACATGAACTAGCAATGGTTTCTTCCTTACAGAATGTATAATGCAACGTGATTCAATTGGCAGCATTGCCTGTTGAATAGATAGGAATATCTAAAAAATCAAATGCAGGCTAACTCTCAGACCAGTAAGACCAGAAAACTACATCATTGCTAATGTTTTTTTTTTTTACTCTAAGCCTTACATAATGGAAAGTGCCTTAAAAAACAAACCATATCTTTCTGTCCTGCCAAACTTCAAGAATTTGCAACTCTACTCTGAATCCCCTTTCATCACCTGGCTATTATGATGACTATGAACCTGAAGATAACTTAGCCTCAGCATATCATGCTCAAATTACTTTGCTAAATAAATCTATAAAAAAGCAGATCAGGAAAACTGTAATTTTAATTTCATCCAAGACAAACTATATTTTGCTGTAATTCATGGTTTTGTATGGTACTTCAGTCCCAAACTACATATGAAAAAATTAATTGGGAAATCATTGTATTAAGTGTATTACATTGCCTACATCACAATTCAAATGAAACCAAAACAGTTAAGGGTAAAAATCAAAACATTTACATGCAAAGCAAATATGCAAAACATCACAAAGCAAGCCAGGTGCAATACATATTATACAGAGAAAATTTCATAAAAGCACTCAAAAGTTTACGAACAAAATGACCGCTTTCTTGGACTGCATCAAATTCCTAGAGATGTAAAGATATTTCCAAATCTACACCCTAGAAAATGTGTGCTGGCCATAAGACATCCAATACAATCACTGGTCAATATGGTACATTCAAATTTTTTTCTCATGGCATGACATAAATAATATTGCTAATGATAGTCAATTTCCCACCAAGAAATGCTGGAATAAAATATAATCTGCTGTGTAATTACACCTATTGTTCATCATATAACATGTAATATGTAACAGGAATTGTAAAACATTTTCTGTTATTCAAACAGGACACTGCAAAACCAGAAGAGACTACTTTGATGGCCACTACAAGTCTGAAAACAGCAAGGGTTAAGAGTGCAGGTGGAAAAAACTATTTGAATTGTATACTGTGCATGATCAAACAACTCATGAACAGGCCAGGGAATGTAAAAACAATATTATACTTAATCAAAAAAATACTTATAAAACTAATATAAAAATTTGAATTATGAATTTTTTTTTAAGGAAACCCCAATGCAAACAATACCAACGTGCAACAAAAATTTTTAATTTTCCAAGAAATCAAGGAATATTATTCTCCAAGATAAATGCTACATCTCTAAAATCTAAGGAAATTAAAATTGTTACTACCCCTTACTGGAATAACTTTGGAAAATGACAAGAAAATACAACTGCAATTTCAGATTAACATAACCCAGCCATGCTTAACGAGGGTAACACAAGATGGGGACAACATATGTTGATGGTGTAGGGCAACAGTTTGCTAGATGATGGTGATCAAGCACTGTCTTTCTGGGCCTATTTCTCGCAACAAAAGATATTAAAATTTCTTTGTTTAGGAGGACCTCTATAAAAACTATCCTATATCATTATAAATCTCATTTCGCATGTATATCCAATTTCCATCCTCAGAACTCAAATACAGATTTATGTTTAATAATGCTATCAAGCGCTGTTTCGTCTGCTGCCCTAGAGAGACTTGGAATATAGCCTTCAAATACTTGTCTAGTATTAGGTTTAAGCTTCTCTTGCATAAGAAATAAGAGAGTTTACAGAATAAATTAACTTGCCCACTTCAGTTAAAATCCTTCAATAACTGCTTGAGCCATACACCATGCAATAAGTTACCACATATATATATAAATATATACACTATTTATAAAAACCAGCCACGTGTGTTCATTAAATTCTTCTTATGGATGGACAGGCAAGGGTGGTAATCATCAAGATAGCATTCCCTTACCTATACAGTAATACTATGCCAACCTCTGACCTCCGAATTATTTCGCTACTTTCTTTGAGCTTGATTTTTTACCCTGCAACATAGTGTAATGAATGACATTGAAAAGAATTACAATGCACAGGAAATTCTCAAAGTCACTGCAGTGTCAACCAGCAGCCAAGCATCTATAGCAACACGCAGCCTGCTCCAAAACATCTGTTTATGCCTTAAAGCCACCAAGATTTCAAAAACTGAAGAGATCCCAGATGTTCTTGAGTTTTCAATTTTTAAAATAGCCAAAACAATAAATGAGAAATAAATAAATACATATTCAAGAAAGTGCTACCACTCTGAGAATGGGTTAGTTACACAGTGCCGTAAGGCCATTAAGGTAAAATGATAAAAATAAACTAATGTCAGTAGAAAACAAAATACTAGAAAATGAGGTTACACCGCTCACCCCATTTCTACATTACCAGTTACATGAAGCAAGTTAAAACCGTATTCCAAACAAGCTCATTCTTAATCTTAGTGGCAACCCGATGTTTCAGATACAAGTAACTTTATTTAGGCTGAAAAGAACACTGAAATCACTGGTGAACTTGAGAGAAATGGACAACTGGTACATAATCAAGAGTAAATCGGTAGGACAGAAACAAACTGAGGTGTTGTAACATCACAGCCCAAATATGCAATGTCCACCTATAGGAAATATTCTTTCACTGTACCATGCAAAGCAGACAACCTGAATATTCATTACTTATAGAAATCCTCTCCACAGAGATAACAATCCTCATAACCTTCCTTATTTTTGGGATGGTGTTCACTTAATGTTATTACACTAATAAAAAAAATCTACTCGTCTTGACATATGCCACTCATCATTATCATCCCAAGTGTTTTTAGTTTGGCTTTTCCCTTTAAAAGATTGGACATGAAGTTAGTTCTCTCTATTCTTCTCTGCTTTGTGCTCTTTCTGCCTGAACCCCCCCATCAGGCTTAGGTCTTCATCTACTCAAGATTTCCTGGGCATTCCTACAAGGCTTTGGCCTGCTGCTCCCATACCTACTGCCTTCCTGACCAACTGTTTCTCATCTCAATACATTTCCTAACCATCTAAAGCCTTTGAGATCTAATTTTTCTGCTTGTTAATACTATTTATCCACCCATACCTCATTCATAACAACTTCCCAACGTACTCCAGCCATAAATCCGAACATTCTGTGATCACGCCATTTCAAAATCTCCTCAATGTTCCTTATAAGTGCCATGTTTTTGTTGCCAATAGTGTACACCTTATGTACCCATGCTATGTCATTTGAATCCATGTGTCTCCAAGGGAACAGAAATACTCTTGACTTCTGAGACCTATCCATCCATCATGACAGGGTTTTCAACTCCCTCTCTCCTTACCATTTGCTCTTGAAATGAATGACAGGCATAACAAATCTCATACTACATGTATATTTTGTAAGCCTAAGTTTACAGTGATTTCGTCTCTCCTCTCCATTCCACTCTTCCACCGTTCAAATGATTCCATCACCAACAACCCTACACCCATTTGTAGCTTCTTCCAGTACTACGATAAAGAGCAAACAGCTCGGTGCTTACCCTTGATGGACACCAACATTATCTCAAATTCTTCTGATACACCTGTGGTTGTCTAGTCTTCTCTCTAGATCTAGTGTTATGGCAGAGTAAAACCACTGGCTTAATGAGTCTTCCTGGTAACTATCCGACTTTGCAATGCCCATTAAGGTGTCTTGGTACTCTTGTCAAATGCCTTGTCAAAATCCACAAATATGCGATATAATCTCTTCCTTGCATGGTACTTTTCCTCTTGTTACCTCAATATACACACTATTAATTTTAACGATTTTTCTCAGCCTTTCCTCCAGCACTTTTTGGCAGCATGTTCTACTGCTCTTATTCTGTAGTCATTTTTTGCATTGCAGTGCACACCCTTTTTCCATTGCTGAAAGGCTCTTTTCCCACTCTTCTGGTCCATGACCAGGCTATAATGGTTTCTGTCCATTTTCTGGTTTTATATTTTCTCTAAGTCACTTGTTATTCAGGATGGTTCTGGGACCTTACTATTTTTATCTACCAGAAGGCCCTTCTTAACCTCTTCAGTTGCTTTTCTCAAGTGGTCCTTGAGTACCTTCAATTCATGTCTTTTCTTGATTCAGATGTTTTCAAACCACCACCTCCATTGTTCCGGTATCTCTAGTTTCAACTTTTAATTTCTCCATTTTCATCTTTTATAACATTTGGCCCTTCTAAATCTTTACCATCTTTCCTCAGCCACTTTGCTACTCAAACTATTTTCCCTCTGCTGTCTAGAGATTCTGATTCCACTCCTCTCCTTTTGTCATCTTGTCCTTGCCCCCTGCCTTCGTGTAGTCTGCCTCCTCTTTTCCCTATCTATATGCTGAGAAAAGCTACACACTCTTTACTGTTGATTCCTTTGGCCACAAATTCTAATTGGTTACAGTCTTCCCCCTCCCCAACAAAATAATGAGCGAGATATATAATGCAATGAGCATAAAACTCCCTAAATTAAATAAAAAAATCTTTCTAAAGAGAAGAAGTGGTTGAAAAGATCAGTGATATTAGATAATGAATCACTTTGTTTAAAAGATAATTACTGTACAAGGTCTATACTACACTGGTTAAGATAAAAGTGAAAGGTAAACTTTTCAACCAATTTAAATTAAGTACGGTAATCGACCTGTTATCCGAACACACCCCATCTAATAAATGACTTTCTCATCCATTTCTGAATCAGGAAGGTTGTACAATCATCAATTTGTCATTTTCACACACTTTCATTCTTACACTGTAGCAAAAAAAGATTTTGCCAATCTCTGACAATCCTTAAAACTATCAGGTAAAAATTGTGTTACTGTGCTGCAATGTAAAAACAGCAAAAAACAAAACTCATAATTCATCAGATGATCATGCCTCTGCTTAGAAAATAAAAATCGAGCACAAGTTTCACACAACACTGTACTACCTAACCAATAAACTACAAAGACCAGGGCCACAACAAGGTTCTACTTAAAATTTAGTTAAAACACTGTTAAGCAACAATCTTAAAAACTTTGTAGAAAATTCTAAGGTTAAAAACCATATAAGGCATTCTGAAAATATTTCCAGCTTACTTCATGTAATCCTGGTAAAATTCACAAAAACAGCCTTTATAAAAGCAACGTGCAAATGAAAATCAACTTGATTTGAAATGCATTTATTCAGGCCCCATTCCCATCATGCATATCAGGCCAGCAAAAATATACTACCCAGAACATGGAAATACTGCATGTCAATTTATCCAGAGCCTTTTTTTTTATTATGCTGAAGTATCACCTAATATTAATTACTTCCTTAAACTTTCATCTTTACTGCCATACAATACTTCAATTATTTTACCCAACCAGTCACCATTTCTCATTTATACAAGCTCCACCAACCAGGTCCTCTCTGCTTTGTAGCAATATCTAATGTATTAAGTCTACCTTAAACAAATTAAGAGGTTAGATCTTGATGTGTACTAATCTGATTGAAAATTTTAAAATTATTCACATGTTAAATTTACAAGCTTGTTTTAACTCCTTGAGTCTTAAGATTTTTATAATAATATACTGTACCAGTCAATTTTTTTTTTTAAATATTACAGGTTTGAAACCTTAGCCCATGTTGATTTTCACTTCACAACTGTAGTATTTATAACTGAAATGTTTAGGCCCTCTTAGATAAGAAATATTTGTTTGTTTATTAATTTTTCTAGTCATTTGTGTGTTAAGGAATCTCTTTTCTATCAACAAAATCAAATTTGTTCTGAAACTTCCAACAAACACATTAAAACCAAAACCTTTGCCCTTCAATTCCACCATGACCTTACAACTGGTGTTTAATGCTCTCTACCTTAACCTTACTCTTATATCATAACCAAGCCAGGATAATTATTATACCATCATTTCCTCTCATGGCCTTACAATTGAAATTGTCTACCTATATATCTCAACTATTGCAAACCTGCCTGTGGACATCTTTATGCATAACGTACACAAGTTTCTTGATATTACGCCAGATAAGCCAAAATGCAATGCCTCTGACCATTTCTATGACTGTACTAAAGGACACAATTCTAACTCAATCAGGCACCTTGCATTCATATCTGAAGTCAAATCCAGCATCATTGGTTTTAGTAACTGAAATGGCTAATGCTGAAGTCCACACACAGGAGGGCTTCAACAAGGTATACCCAGGTATACTCCATGCAGGAGTGGATGCCATAAGGAAGCCTAGAATGGGGATGGGACTGGGAATGGTTATGGTGGCTTGAAAGTTTACAGGCAAGGGTGGTAGATTTGAATAAGTGGAGCTGTAAAGCATGGTGAAACCCTTGATTGTTGACTTTAGATGGTGGCAAAGTGATTAAAGAAACCCTAAAAACAGGGAAATGGATGCAGAGGAAAACTGGCTTTCATTCAAAACAAATAACAACACAGTCTTAGACTACTGCATCCGATAAAGAAAACTACCACCAAATGAGATCAAACAGCCAAAATGATACAGTAGGGATATTGCTAAAGCAATCAGGGATGACAGAATCACACACTTAAAATTACAATCATCACAAGACACAAACAGTTCACAAAACAGGAGTGCAGGGAGGTAGAACATGAAGACGATTTCATCTATAGTCAACAAGGCGAACATGTGAACAGGACTGATTTTTGAAAGTTTGTTCTAGCAACCAGCCAATAGAGCAGTTTGGTTATTCAGCACTGTGACCAGAGGGAAAACCAATTCTTTTAGTATCCTGTAAGACTTCTTCCACGACACATTTAGTATACGTGATACAAATGCAGCCATACGCAAACTATCTGGATATCCTAAGGGTATTTGACAGTCACATAAAAGATAAATGGCAAAAAAGTGTAATGAGTAGGTATCATAGATGAAGTAACAGATTACATACAAGAGTGGTTAAGTAGATTTAAACTTACAGCTGATAGGAGTAAAATTTACAAGACATACAGAAAATAAGTGAAAAGTCATTACAAAGGTAGGTGCCTCCCAGCTATGATAAGAACATTATTGGCTGCCTTCCACAATTCTGGATGCTATCCCAAAAGAAGGATATAGAAAGATTAGAACAGTACAAAAAAGAGCAACCAAACTAATACCATCAGTCACGCACACTGGACCTTGAGGAACATCAATACAATCAATTTATACTCTTATACTCTTGGGCAAATGGCAAAATGTTCATTAGGAGGTTAGTTGACCAAATTATTCAAGATATTTACATATACATAAATGGATATCACTTATCAGTTTACTTAAGTAGTAACCACACTAAATCCAAATAGAAACTAGAACTGAAAAAGTCGGAACTTCTGCACATACAAGAGAACTTAATTTTGGAACAGACTACCTAAGCTAATCTCATCTTGGAAAAGACTCGGCTGTGGTTAAATAATATCACTACATCTTTAATGTGACCCATTAGTCTAGTTAGAGTGCCTTTACATAGAAAACTAGCTCAGCAAACTTATGGAACACATGGGATTACAAGGCCAATTACCAAACTGAGCAACATTTGACATCACCCTACAACTCAAAAATAAAATAAACCACTTATACTGGCATCCAAAAGAATAATGCTTCTGAGATTTCATTAAAGCCACATTAAGCAAACTCAACAGGGAAATGAAAATGGCAAAATAGGTAGCCACGCACACAACATGAGTGTTAGCTCCTAAAAGTATCGGAATAGACAGAAAATCTGCTGTTCCCAAACAGACACACTGTAATTAAATATACGAAGCTTTTCTAAACACCAAGCACCTCATGAAATGGAATTAACTATCTTGCAAGAACATATGAGAACAATGTACCAATCTAGTTACCAACACTGATAATGAAGGTTACCCCAAATTATTACGCAACAGGCAACGGCTACTCTATATTACTATATACATAATGTTCCACTCCTAGCAGAAAAATTACCATTGTAAGGACATTTAACACTGGATCTTAAGCCCGAACACATCTAAAGCTAGGGAGACAGGAAGACCTTCCTTCCCTTGGTACTGCCTACTAACATAAAAAATTAGAATGTACAGTGAGACCTTTGTGAGAGAACAAATTAGATCATGCCTGAAAATATTTAGTGTTATGATTTAACCATATTATCCAGTTATTCCCATCAAATGACATTTGTTAATAGCAACTTAAACTAAGCATAACAAACAAAAGGAAGTTCCCTTCAGTTACAAAATTAACCAATACCAACAACAATTTCACCAGGTCATTTGTTATGGGTTTCCACACCCAGAGAGTTATTAAATACAATGAACTTTTTATAAAACTAATGACAAGCTAAATTAGCAGCAATGTTAACTTTTCCATCTACTACATCAAGATTCCAGCCACCTGGATTTTGTGACATACAGTGCTTGAAATTTTGTTTAATATAGCTGAGATATACAGACTACCATTTAGCAAAATCCTTTCAACTGTGGACATTAATGTAATTTTTAGGACATTGTTTTTACATAAAATCGTCAACCAAAGGAATTATTTCATACAACCACAGCAAATATGTTCCAACTAAATGGTCTTCAAAATTTTCCCACACCTGACAAACTAAAATTGGATCTCATAATTCAACAGGAGCATCATTTCAAAAATTCAACAGCTACATATAATTTCAGTCAACAATCATTAGACAGTTTATATATATCTGGTTAAAATACAAATGCTGAAAAAATTAAGGCAGTTGCTGCATCATCCTTCTATTACTCCAATTACTCCATTCTCCTTGCATAATTCTAAAACAAAGCACAAGCTGTCTAAGCAGACCAGATGTGTACTAGAGCAAACAAAATTTATAGGCACGCACACTGCACAAACACCACCTTAGGAAAACAACAAAACTGTACACGCAGATTTCACTAAGTATACCCTTTAGAAGCTTAAAATCTTGCAGCAAAACAATACAAAAAGAAATAGTACTGAAAACCTCATCTTGCTTGAACACTACCCTAAAATATTTGCATTTCAGGCCACAACTAGTTCAGATACTACAGTACTGTATAACCATGATAAACCTGATTTGTCAAAAAGCTCTTGTTTTACTTTCATTTCTTACTGATTCACAAACATCTTTAACAAAATTGTATAAAGGAACTTTAATGACTCTCCTTCTGCAACTTGCTCTTAACCATTAACTAGCTACACTAAAATTAAATGAAGTGTAGTCAAACTCTAACAAAAGTGAAATTACATTTCCATTCTGTTCAACAAAAATAGTAAGATACTTCATTATCTCCTCACTTCCCATGTACTAATGCTTTAAACACTGCCAACACACAAGCAATATTAAATACTTGAAAATCTGATTTATATTTACACTTGTTTTTATTTACAAGTGGAGTACCTGGTTTCCTATGGATAACAAGTAGATCTGCCATAAGCCTGTGCATACTGGATTCCAAATTGCTGAGGTTCCACTTATTCAACAAGATCTTCAATCTAAGTCACTCTCCTCAACTGTTAGACTTCTATCTAAATTACACATTAATGTAAATCTTTATTTGCTATGCACTATTTTAGCATTCAACAAAGTTCGAGTTGATTCTCCTTTGAGCTTACAAGCATAATAATCAAACTGGAATTTCAAGGCAATCATGCAAAAAACTTGGCCAAGGCCCATTACAAGATTGAATTCACTTCATATATGCTTATAATATAGAAAAACAAAATGTGCACCTAAATGAGGAATTATCATGCTAATAAGCAATAAATTACAAGACAATTGAAACATTAATCAAAAGACAAAAGAAATTACTAACCAGCACATCCCACAAAACTGGAAACTATCTAAATTCTACTCTTTCAAATCATATCACCAGCCTTTGTTAAGACATTTACAATTGTAGTGTGCACTTCAAAAATTTTCACGTTTTCTAAATGCAACAATATCTATGTATCACTTCTGAGAGGTATGTTTCGCATTAAATGATCCCAAAACCCAATACCTGTATACGTTAGCTGCACTATTAATTAATACCTTCAATGTAAGCGTAAATATGTCCATTGGGAATGGGGAAAATGTGCAAAAATATATTCTACTGTCAAAATTCCCACACATTAAAACCCTCAAACCTGTACATTAAAGTACACAGCACCCACTTCACACAAAAGCACACAGAGTTTCAGCTCCATTTAAAGCTCTCTTTGCTGACTATAAAATATAGCACCATTAAAATATCCTACTTAACATCCCTCCTGTGCCTGTATCAAATCAAAATACAGTAACAACCACTGATCACACACACACACACACAAAACAAGTTAAAAGAAGAGTTCCCAAAATGGAACTAAAGCAATACCCTAATCTTACCTAAGAAACTAAATTCATTTTCATCCTTGTCAAGTACTTCTCTTAATCTCAATAACAGGTTGTCCTTGACACAATAATCTAGTTCATCCTTGCCTTGCACTTCACGCAACCTCAGAATTAGGTTGTCCTTGACGTCCTATGTGATTGAAATGTTTCAACCGATGTGTATAACATTGATGTATGCAATACCTTAGTCTATCGATTATTCATCTCTACAGAGAACACCTCTCAACTGCATGCAGATTACGTAAAAATTTCTAACTCGCAACCCAAGCCCATCTCAAGATCATCTTTATTACACTCACACTTCACGAAAATGCACACACTGCCTGAATATATGATACACTCCCCTTAAAAAGCATTCTAATATTAAATACGCTTAAAATTAACTTAAACTAGCTTGTATAAAAGATGCACTCAATACAAAATCCCTGGCAAGATTTAATCTTGTATTTTTACAGCTATAACTACTCTCAATAAAATAATACTGCAAAACAGATCATATAATAGCTTTCTAAACAATTTTTTTGATACCCCAAAAGAGGATGAGGCTTGGCAAGCCATGCAAACACATCACACACATAATATATATACAGTTACTTTTAAAAGAACATTTTAGAAAACCCTAACAGCTATGAGAACAGATCAAGTGTCACTTTCAAACTACAAAATGATGTTAAACCTGTTCTTCATAACAAGAGATATAAAAACTAACAAGATACCGACTAGTATGGGATCCTAATACTGCAACTATAAACTTTTATTAAAAAGTATTCACTTAAAACGAGCAGCAAATAAAAATTGTAAACATACTTAAAAAATTTTTAGTTAATGAAACTAACAATTTATAAAAAGAAGTCAGGCAAAAGAAGAAACTAGAATCCTAAGAGATACTTGGCATAGAAATAGAGAACATTCAATAAAACTATGATAAAAATTATATTAACAATGAATCCCTTCACTGAGTTGAGGACCCGATTAACGAGACTAACCTGCGTTGGAGGTGGAGCCACAGGCGTTCCAGTGAGTTCAGATAGTTTGTTCTCTAGCCCCCTGATTCTATTTTCTTGTTTTAGGAACACTGCTTTGAATTTCTTCATTTCTGACTGCAGTTCATCTATTTTCTTCCGAAGATCATCGTTGATTTTGCAAACCTGGAAAATTCAGTGAATGAAAAACTTCCATATTCAAGGAATTTGGTTCCCAGTTTAAATTTCAAGTGACTGAATTATTATTATTAACATTCTTAACTCTCTCAGAGCTGGCCAGAATAATTTGTTCTTGATGAAATATGTTAGATCTTATTTTATATTTTGACACTCCTTAAAAGTTTAATGATTAAATTAACTGAAAATGTCAAAGATTGACAAAATTTTTTTCAAAGATTTGTTTCAATGATTGATGTTGTTCACTGAAAGTTGTACAATCACTGAAGATGTTTCTAATTGTAAGTGTTCTGCATTTCTATAACAGGGACTGAGTCATGCTGGTTCAACAAATACACTTGGATCAAATAAGTGTGACCAATTCAAAGACAGGATAATATCGGTTCAATATGGCGTCCTTTTTTGGAATGATAACATTGCTTCAATGTGGAGTTCTTTTTGGAATGAAGAGCAGCACAATTCCACATTAAACAGCTGGTTTAATACGTTTTAATTTACTACCGTCAAATTCATTACTCCACAATTCCTGCCACTTACCACAGTTGGGTTTAAGAGATAGTAACAAATCCTTGACAGTAATACAGTAGGTATACAATATTTTAGCTATTTCTTTGTGATGGCAGCTTTGGCTGCCTTAATCACGTCATTTCCTTTACTGCCTGGAAGAGGACGGGCAAATCATATTTCAATATTTATACTACCTTCATGGAATTTGGAAATGAAAACTTTAGCTTTTCAACAGAAGGATTTTTAGGACAACAATTCTGAAGGGCTTCTAAAGTACTTCCAGTCACTGAAAATGACAAAATTTCAGTGGTGCCATGTTTTAATAATTTTAATACTCAGACAATTCTGCTGTGAAACAGATAGAAAGGCAGACTGTCATTTTTGGAATAAACATAACCGACTAGCTACAATCACACAAGCTGTATATACCTCTGTGACTTTCTCTAATGCCTCTGAGGATAATGCAGTAGCCTTGCCCTCCTCTTCCGATTTCACCTTTCCTGTAGGCGGCATCTTGTCAAGAATATTTGTCTTCTTTTTGGTTACTTTGAGTTCAACCTTCTGTGTTGCTTGAATGCCATCTGAAAAAGGAAAATGCTACCTATAATATTACATATTAAATAGCTTCCTCACAATATTTACAACCTTTGGATAACATACAGGTAGCTGCAATGAACTGTTATCCCTTAATATTTACAGATCTGACTTGATGGTTCATGAGCTTTGACTGAAATATCTGCATCAAAAGCATGTTACAATTAATTACAAATTACAAACATCTGGTGAGGTAAATATAGATGTGTCTTCAAGCTGCATGATACTACACTGAGAAAGCATACCTCTGGGTATGCAATGTCAATGGCACCTGAATACCCCCAGAAGGATGACTTTTGCTTTGGCCTCAAAGATGAAATTTTTTTTAATGGTTTGTTTTCTTCTTCTTTTATTTATATTTTATTTTTGTATAACACAAAAGTACTCTATTCTGAGGAAGCTTAGTTAGTAGCTAATTGCCTTTTACTCTTGTTCCTGTCTCAAAAAGATGCAAAAATATTAAACTAACACTACTCCACTAAAAAGATATACATAATTCCAATGATTCATCCACAACAATTATAGAATGCCTTCTGGTATAAGGCTCCTCTGAATTACATGTGCATACAGGATTACCTTTGAGTGATATTAAGATAGGATCTCTTGAGTCTCCTTCCCACCATTCCTCCGCCGTCAATGCTGGTATATCTCCAGGAGTGTCTGGATATAAATCTTCTTGGAATAACTCTGACTGAAAACAAAAGTACCGGTTGCCAAATCAAGATTTTAAAAGACACGTTGCAAAAACTACCACTAAGTATAAAAATGAATTGCCCAAACTCAGATTTCAATATGGCCTCTCGGACACAAAACAATGCACATTCAAAGTAAATAACTACTACCAAAGCAAGTTTTCTGTGTTGATATTTTATATTACTTCTATCGGAAAATCGGAATGCTCATTTCTTGTAAAAAAAAAAATGTGACAATCTACAAGTTTTAATACGGTGGAGTACATCCACAAGTAGAAAGCCACTGCTCTAGCACAGTATTACTAGGTAGTTTACCCAGACCACTAAGTTAAGTCTCTGTTATATAGCGTAAGAATGTTTATAAAACTTGATAACATGCAACAAAAAAGTGAGGGACTCCATAGCTGTATTCATAAGAACTATCTAAAATCACACCTATTAGAATATTATATTTCACAGAAATTACCATATGCAGCATTCTACCTGTAAATACTGACAAAAATCATAATAGCAATCACAGTATCATTTTCCCACTTAAAACCATGAGAGAAAAACATCAAAAGCCACCTAAGATGGGAGACGACACCAGTGCACAAACAACTATCACCATCTTAATGATTTTGGTATGTTACTGCCAAACTTGTAAATTCATTTGATCTCCTTCTACTGTTACCTGCAGTAAACACTTGCACAGAAGTGGGTCAAGTGCCTAATGGCCTATGGTGGATTTGACATTTAATTTATCATCATCTCTCTCTCTTTGCAGATGTTACCCCACTAAGGAGGTCCCACTTTTAGTGTCTCCTGTGCAACACACTGTAGAAGGCACTAGCAGTTCTTTCCAGTACCCCTTCAACGTGAAAGCAGCTGCACTACTTTCACCCTTTTACGTGTCATCCATTCTCTTCCAACATAGCCATCAACTACTTCAGGCCTACCTCATGATTACCTTGATCAAATTTTCACTCACCTTCATTTATAAATAAAACCCTTTAGTCAAGCCTCACAAGTCTAAAACTGTAACTAAGGTGGTTCCATTAATCTATTATAAAAAGAAAAATAATCACTTCCAGATGTCATATGAAAAACTACATCCAATAGCAGCAAAAATTACTCCTAAGCCAATGAAAACACATCAAGACGACAGCACTACTAACACCAAACTCAGAACATAGGAAGGACTTATGAACAAAGTGGATAAAAACATTTTCAGCTCAGTAGTTTTTACTATGGGTATTTTCCTAATGTTTCCAGCCTTCTGCAAATTATTGCCATTTAGTCATCATAACCCAGACATTTTAGTCTGCACATTGATATAATTTCCCGTCTTTCATACAGTTTCAGTTCTTGGATCCTCTAGCTTTAGGGTTAATGGTTGATGCTGAAAGAATAACTGGCCAAAAGAACATACTTCCCATTGAGTTAGAAACAAATGTTTCCAATTTAAAATATTTCTTTCAACATCCAGAGTAAAGCAAAACTTAATCAGTTCTACTTGATAGAATACTAAATCTGAAAAAATCTAACTAAATGTGTCTACAAACATAAACCCTATGTCATGTATTAAGATGAAAAAGCTGTGATTTGATATTTCAAGAGCCTTTTCAAAGGCAAAAGCAACAACTGGACAAGCAGCGCACAATCTCCATCTGATATCACCCGATATGTCAATACAGAATCTAAACACCGCATTACCTTTCTTGGCACTGTCATGGAGATGATTTGGCAAAAGCCGCTGTTGTTGAGCCTGTAGAAACGGGTGATTTCACAAGTGGTGACATCAACACCCCGCTTTGGCATCATACCAATACCTCTCTGAGGGTCTGGTAACTGGAAGGTGTTGATGTAGTGAACAAAAGGAACTTCTGGCGTGATCTCAAAATAACGAATAACACTATCACCCTTACCTGTTGAGTAAAATCCACGTACGTTAGATACAAATTTTAATGTATTTTACAACTATGCTGTCCTAGACAAAAAATAAATTAAATATTATAAAATGTACTTTATTTTGGAAAGTTAGGCAGCAAATTTATTAAACAGTACATACAGCTCAACTCAAATCATTTTACATATATAAGGGCAAAGGAAGTAAGTGAACAGGAACCAGATACCCTCATAATGTAAAGATTAATACTTACCACAAAGATATACAAGATTGGTATCTGGATCATACATAGGAAACATAACACCGTTGGAAGAATCGAGCTCTACCATCGTGATTGGGTCGTCTAAGTGACCAGGAGCTCTTAAAGAATACTGGCGCTCAGATCTCTTGTTGAACCCAGTTGTAAAGACTAAACCATTACGGAGGAAAATGGCCCTGGTGGCTTTGCTGCCCCCATGTGAAGTTGCTTCCTGAAAGTAAAACCAATTGAAATTAATTATCACATTGACCTCCATATAAAAAGCAACATGGCAATGGTATCTGAGTGCTCATAAAAAATATCCGTAAAACATCTGCAAACCTCCACTTAAAATATAAAATGTGTTTCAAGCATTAAGCAGGCAATGTGAGAAATGATCATTCAATAAAACTAATCTGTCCAGAATGCTTTGGAGTTAAGTTCTCATATAGCTTATTTTTTCATACAAACCTACCAATCATACAAATCTACATGATTATGGGCTCATGATAAAATTGGTTTAACTGCATATTCAACTCAACAAAGTTCAGTCAGCCTGTCTCGTCACAATGAAAAATAAAGGTTACAACCTCTGTTTATGACAGATACTTCCAAAGGCCAACTTTTCACAAGAGACAGACATGTCAGCTTATTACAATGTCTATTTTGCTATGAGACTCACCTCAAAAACTTCACCATTTCTGGGGTTGATGATCCGGATTTTTTTGTCTTTACACGTTGTAAGCAAGAGTGAACCATCCCAGTTAAAACAGCACGAATAAATCATGTCAGGGTGGTTATTTAATGTGATGAGGGCTTCCCCACACCCTACATTCCATATGGCAATGAAATTATCAGAGCCAGCTGAAAGAAGGATGTTGTTGGCTGTCGGATGCCACACGACAATGCCAACTCGCCGCTGGTGAAACACGAGATCTACAACTGGGTCTGTCATGTTCCTGCAAATAAATGAGGGTGGTATTAGCAAAAATGAACATTTCAATTCATATTCTATTAACTACCCTCATTCTTTAGCTGAAGTATAAACTGGATAAAAAAAATTTAAGTTTATTTCTAACAATGTTCATTTCCCCACCTGGCTAGCCTATCTTAAAAGGTAAAATCCGACTGAACTTCGCGTGTAAGCCTGTAACGGAAAAATCTGACAAAATATTAAGGATGATTTAAAGAACTTACCTGACATTTCATATACAGTACTCATTTTGAGATATCTGAATAATTATTTTGTTTTAATTACCTGCTAAAGGAAAACAACGAAGAAATAACTACTTTGATGGCCTACAAAAGCAATCATGTCCATTGAAAGAATTCGTCCTACCATGGTATTACTACGCCAATATTTACACTATGGCCAAAAACTTGAATATCATCAACCAAATCTAAATGCATTCTTCAAATCACATAATCAAAAATGTTTTATATACTGTACAAACTCACTGCAACATAAAACTCATCTCTTCTACTCTGGTTGCAGGAGCACAATTGCAGTTTGACAAAAATGTAATGCATATATTTTGTTTTCAAGAATACAACTGAATGGGTAGATGTTTTATCAAGATTTCTATAAACATGCAAGTAATGGAGAACAATGGCAGCACTAAAACTTCTACGATATTGTATTTTAAAACTTGAAGAGTAATTCTTCTTCACAGCAGAATAAATATATACCCGATGGCCACTTAGATATACTGTATATCTCAATGGTTAGGATTATTCCGGCCATGAATTTGTAATTTCTTACCTCCCTAGCATAAAATATGAAACCAACAAACTATTCTTATGACATACTATGAAAGTTATATGAAAAACACTACAGATGGTCCTTAAAGCTAACAATTATAGAAAAAAGGCAAGGTAAAATGAGCAACTTCCTTTATAGAAGTTGTCTACATTACATGCACTGTTAGGTAAAACTTTTAGGAATAAATAAATGAACACTACAGAGGATGGAAGATTATAAAACTCTGAAAGAATGCAGTAACAGTTAAGTGACAGATTTAAAGTGCACATTAAAGAGAAACTGCCAACAGCCAACAAAAAATCAAACCATTTCAAAAAACAAGAAAATGAGGTGGATTTGATAGTCTGACATGCTGCCTTGACTTGGCCCACACTAGGCTGCTGCACTTGAAGGGAAAACAAGATATCTCTACAAATGAGGCTTAAACAATCAAACCAACTCCAAATTTTTCTCTCATACTTACGTGTGCATGCCTTTCCAATGAAGCAGAAGCAAAGAAAAATTAAATTTTCACAAAAAACTTAGAGGCTTTCTAAAAGTCATAATTTTCTTTTACGAGGGCAACTTTAACATTTTCCATGACTGTTAATGGCTAGAGAATGAAAATTAACAAGTGCTCAACTGTGTCTCATTGCTACATCTATGTACATACCTTATTCTAATCATACTTTTAAACTTTAAAAGCAGACATCTGAGATTTCTGTATCATTATAAAACAGCTTAACAAGACCACACTGTCACTCTTAGATTCTCATGGGGCTTGCCCACAGGGTTTGTTCTTAAATGATGGTGAAAATGGGGATTAGGTAGAAATATAGAAGCTGGACAGCTAGGAAGGAAGAGATGAAAGTGAAAGGAAGAAAGCAATGCAGCTGGGAGCCCAAGATGGGACACAACAAAGAACCTTCAGTAGTACTGAATGTACCACAAAAGCCACAGGTAATAAAATTAATACTGAAAACACAGGGATAATGAGCAAACAATTTTTGCTTCATGTTAACTCATTAAGATGTTTCCGAGTTCTGATATATAGCCATTCAGGGCATTCTTTTTCTTAAGGACTCTGAATATTTGATGATACCTTTTGTTACCTATCACTCTAATCTTTCTTTTTTATAGCGCTTGAAAAATATTACCGCGTGCTTTCAGAGAAGAAGTACAATCAGAAAAGAAATTAATATGGGCAAAGATCAGCTGGAAAACCAAACATATAATCCAAATGGGAATTTATATGGAATGCAGCTGATGGATGAAAGTGGTAAGAACTAATTTTAATTACTGATAATTTATAAGGCACGTCCACAGATACAAGCGAAATAATCTTAATTTATAAATTGCAACCTAACAACTTAAAAGCTGAATATTCTAAGGGGTCTTGTGTCCAAAATTTATCACTGATCGAAACTTGGGCAACTGCTTATAAATGTTTTATAGATGTCCAACTACATTCTTAGTATATAGGGATTACACCAGAAACCATGTTGAACAGGTATACCCCTTTCTAAGTGGAGAAAACATATTACTGTAGTCAAAGAGTTACTGTACACACTAGCATCTCAAGCTCAATAGACACTATGAGGGGGTCTGGCTTTCTTAAAGTCTGTTAAGTAACAGACCCCCATATTAAAGCCTGCACTTGAAAATTTTTTTCATATCTTTCAAATAACAGCAATTCCACAGTTCCTAACCTAAAGAGATTTATTTAAAAATGTATGACACCTAAAATGTAAGCTGAGCAAAAACCAAGATAACATAGCTTATAAACATAAATACTGAAGTTGTCAAGTTCAGGTGTTACTCTATCACACTCAGAAACTTTCCTGCTTAAGAAAAAACTAAATGCCCAAAATAGTGGTAATAAACACTTCAAAACCATTGCAGTTACTCAGTTTTCACTCATTCTCTTACTTCTGAGTCTGAGAGTAGGTTTACATCACCTCTGACCACAAGAAATTAAGATGCCTCTACAATCACCAGATATCTGCTTGTTTCCCATCCTTTGTATGAATGCAAGGCAAATGTGCTTTTATCAAACAAAACTTCAAATCATTACATCTAATGCAACATCTTGTTCCTCAAACAATACTTACGTAACCAGCCCATAGTCAGGGATCTGCCACACCTTGACGACACAATCCTCCGACCCCGAGGCAATCACATTGTCGTTAAACGGATCCCACGCTATGTCGAGGACGGGTCCTTTGTGACCCCCCACGAGGGGGTGGTCGGGTGGAATCCTCCCAGCCTGCAAAAAGTTTCTGTTGTAATGGGCCTGACGCGAAAAATCTTTTAATGAGCCTTCCAGCTGGTATCAAAGCACATCCAAAAGAGAATATAGATTGTTACAGAGGGAAGGTTGCAACAACATTGTATGTATCCAAATTCAATATGCAGACATGTTAAGAATTCCATATCTTCTGATACATAAAAAATGGTCTGTTAGTGAGAAATTTAAAGAGCAATAATCTATGGAAACCAATTATTTATTCCATTTACCTAATTACTGAAGCATATTTATATGACAAAAAATATGTCTCACTTGTTAAAAATTATGCCAGACTCGAAAGCAGCACCATTTAGTAGAGTACATTAACCATAATTCAATAGTTAATAAGCACCAATACTTAATTTTCATTATTTACACAGTTTTTAAACAGTAAAAATCTTAGCGCCCAAAACCTGCTATTGCAGGAGTTGGGCAATAAGTTCTAAATAAGCCATTCACTTGTTTAGCCACAGTGCACACAACAAACACTATAAAACACAATGCTATTCATGCAAATATTTAAAATACGAAATTCACTTCTCCATACACTGACCAAAAGCTAACCTTGCTTCTACAAAACTTTGAAGTGAAATCAATTGCTGTCAAATTTTTATATTTCTCATCATTAAGAGTGAGAGAGAGAGAAAGAGGTATATGAATTAGAAATCTGTAATAAAGTGTACACGAACTTTCCAAGTGAAAGATGTACTGTAACAACAAAGGGAAGAACACAGTGTTTCACGACGTCAGTGCTGTTCATTCAACTACTGTAGATGATTAATTATTCAAAGGGCAACTTTAATGATGACTTCCAGGACCAAAGGGAAACCACCAGCAGCCCATCTCAAAAGATTAAAGCTGCCTTCCCCCATAACCACTTAAGAAGACATATGTTATATTTAATTTGCGACAGACCCCTCAAGAGACAACGTTAAAACTAAAGGAAAACAACTTACATCAACTTTATCAAAAGCATGCAGTTATTTTCGGTTATTATGGTTCTGATGATGATGACAATGATTGGCACTATAAACAAGAAACACCTCATTTTTAACATTCACCCACATATAGAACTGGCTAAAATTCAGTAAATTCCAACCTAGTTTCACTAAATCTATTTTTCACTTGCTCAGTCACATCTGATTTCAAATTTAGTACAAGATAAAACTTCACGGCTTCTGATGATACATTACACGCCAACTGGAGAAAATGGAATCTTAGCGAAAAAATTCCATCTAACAGGCTGTGTGACAAACATTATAAAAATTACAACACACAAGAAACTTCTCTTCACGTTAAATTCCAACACCAGTGGAAAAATCCTCCACTAATGTGCTGTGATCAAGAGAACCTACCCAATACACATCACATGAACTACAAACACAACTTGACAAGAATTCATCCAATGTTTACATTTCCACCGACAAAAGTCACAACAAACACCAAGAATAAGGACAGAGAAGATGACAATTTTGCTACTCTGCATCTCCCATGGAATTATGAAATGAAATGTAAATACTACATGACTAGCAAAGATTAAAAGTTTTAAGTTCAATCATAAAGAAGTTTTTAAAAAATTAGGTACTAGTAGTTTTGGAACAAAGATATGATAAGGAGGAAAGGGGAAAATGTGCTCTTTCATGTGTAACTGGGATCTTCACATGGCATATATCAAATGAATATTTAAATATAGTAAGTGTCTTAACTCAGTAAAATAGTTCCATTAAACTGATGTTGTCCAAGTCATTATTAACTTGAGGATACTTAAATCTCACCTATGCTGGATAAAAAAAAAAAAATTTGGATAATTGTACCAAAACATTTTCAGTGCTTGTAGGATCCTAATTCTCAAGTTTGGAAGAAAAATAAAACTTGTGCTGCAAAAATTAGTTAAGCTAACCTACTATGCTGAAACCACAAACTTCTACAGGGGTAGTATAAATGGTTTGTTCCCCCCCCCCACCAAAAAGGAAACGTGGAAAAAATATACATTGCTGTAGTACATACTTCATAAATTATCACTTCAGGAATATTATTAGAGTGACATTTTGGCTATTTTCTAGATTTCTTAGGAATTTAGGTCAGACCACTCATTCACTGTTAACTGAAATGAGGGCAGTCACAGAAAGTCTTTAAAATTAATCTGTACAGTGATACATTTTCTCAACAAATTGGGATTTAGTTACAAGGGACGACTGCCAGCAACCAAGTTATGTTCTTGGCAAAGACAATACAACTTCACTTTTGTGTCTCTTTGTATTTCTTTTACTACAAAAAAATTGGTTTGATCAAACCATCCAGCTAAAATTTCTTTCTTTGCTTAGGAATCCCACAATTCTGAGTTTCATGACCTTTGATTTGTTACCAGTTTCATCAATCGAGGAAGTCTCCCACTTACTGCCTAATTACAATGGATGGTGATATAGTAATTCATGTAAGGGAACTTCTTTTTAACCTTGTCTTCAGCACTGCAGATGTGGCTGGTTTTTCTGCACCAGGGTTTCCTTTAATGTTTTCCTGAGTAAAGATCAAACACAGTTTGACATAATACAATCTTCATTTAAGTGAGGGAAAAAATTTGGACCTACTGAGCATAAGAATTTTTACAACAAACTGTAAGTGCTTCTGTTTCACTGCAGAATTACTGAACACCACAAACTTTGGCAAGGGTACATTTTTAATATAATTAGCATGAAATATAAGTCCAGGTAATTCAGCTGTGAAAACCGACAAAATATTTGGTAAGGAAAACCCTGTCAAACTGGGAATCATCGAAACCTGCTGCATAGTGCTAGCAATTTCGTTGTATTCAATATATTCTATGTGCTGCTTAATAGAGCATCTTCAAAATCTATGCATAATCTAGGGGGAGGAAGTTCCATTACTAAAGGGATGGTGACATTTATAATTTTGGCCTCAGGAAGTCAAATGGGTCTAATAGCAAATGGTGAATGATTATTTACAAAAATTAATTAGGCCAAATAATTTTTTAGTCAATGAATTATGCTCTTGCTCTAAAAGCACTCCAAACAGCTACTGAATCACAGTTCGTATATAGATGAGAATGCTTCACAACCATCAACTTGTAAAGATCTGACTGGGGAAGGCTTTCAACTCAGACTTGATATTATGAAATTTAGGTTGTCAGGCTAAGCACTGGGGAACTTTTGACCATTAAGTGATTAAGACAGTGAAAAGGGGGAGCTCAAGTGGTTGGACAGCAAGATAGAGAGTACCAAAAAATTAAGGAGATGAAATACAAGGACCCACAGTAATAGTCAGGGATGTTGGCCAGCATGACTGAAGAAAGGACGGACGTAAAGTAAAAGGCTTTTAAAAAGTGGATGCAGCCAGGGACTGGGGGGACACTGCAAACACCCTACAGTGTGCTACTTGAGTTGCAGTAACAGCACTGGTCCTTACAGGGACATTCAATTCTGGAATACCTCACGTAATATTCCTGGAATTATATGAATTCAAGACACGTCCATCACCAGCAAAGAAGCAACGTTTGTGTAGTCCAGTAAACTTCAGCTGAATGGTTCATCATTTAATAGAAAGAATACCCAAGTCGAATATTAAGAATGGAAACATTACAATCACTCTACTATTAATAATACAGCAATGTATTTTTCTAAATGATTTAAAAAAAAAAAATTCCACCCCAGCAGGAGAATGGACTTATCTATACAGTATAGTGTATAATATATACCCCTGACTATACTTTTACCCGAGGAGTGAAATTAGGAAAAAAAAATTTTCAAGAAGTTGGACAAATTAGGAAGTGACCATATGAATCAGAGGAAGAGTAAAATACGGCAAATAATGCAGCCAAGGGCAGGGCAAAGGGATACTTCAAAGTTCCTTTTGCACTGTCAAATTACAATTTTTTCCCAAAAATTTTAAATTCTCTGAAATTTGTAACAAATGTGTCCGGATGAACGTGACAAGATTAAGTAGCTGTATAATTTTTGTACCATTTAAGGTAGGTGTACAGATTTAGATATTTACTAGAAACTCTTGATACCAGAAACTGATGTCATTAAAAAAAGCTAGTGAATGTAAGAGCACATCAAATTGAAAGTGTCAGTATAAAGTGCTTGGAGAAAGGAAAAGAAAAGTGTACAAGAGTTGGTAATGATGATTTAGATAGGAACAACTGAATGCTCAGTCACCAAAGTATCTAACAAAAGCAGTCCTACGGTGGCACAAAATCTGCCATAAAGAAAATAATTTGGGCCTATTTAAAAGTGGTAACTGTAATGATTTACAGCTTATATATAATAAAATAACACTTAAGCTCTAGGACAACCAATCAAACACCTGATACCCACATTAAGGACGAGGGTTCAATTTGCTCCTAAGATGCTTTTGCAGCTTTAAGTTAGTCACACAAAAAAAAAGAATGTACAGTACTCAAAGAGAGTCAATTGTCATCATCACCTCCCTACTGGTTACCTCCAGCACTTACCGTAGACGCTTTCTTGAATACTATACTCTGCAAGAACATTCAAACAACTTAAAAGTATACACCTGCACTGAATTCATGGTGCCTTGCTTAACTTATACCATTGATTAATACCACTGATTAATATGGTTACCTAAAAAAAACTGATACTATGAATTAACACCCTAAGTAAATTAATCCAAAATATGCATCTAATATTACTGGACACATCTATTGTCCTAATGAGTTGTTAGTGGAAGACATCAAGTATAATATACAGATATTCCTTCAAAAATGTACGGAATATCCCTACCCACTATTTCCACACTAACTCACCATAGCTGCCGCTTTCTTCGAGACATAAGTCTGCAAAAACATTCAAACACCTTACAGTACCAACACAGTAAACTATTAGTGTGTACAGATGATGTTACCAAACTATTAATATAGTAATAACCCAAATTTCATAAATGCATTCTAAAAAAATTTAGCTTGCTAAATCTAGAAAATACAAGGAAATACATACTTCTTGGTCACTCTTGTTGTGAATTCTATAACAAAAATCAAAACAGGGTTAAACTAAAAGAAAAAAAATTTAGAAACTAGGATTTGATTCTGAATTCAGCCCGTCACAACTTGGTTTCAGCCTCAAATAGGTGGCTGACCAAAGTTCCTACTCAATCTCTTAAACACATGAAACTCTTCTCATGGCTAAGTTTCACATAAATATCTTGAGACAAATGGAAATATTATCCATATTTATATGGCTCACAGAACCTAACTTCTAAAGAATCCCCAAGAGAATGGAGTGTGTCCACTACATTAAAAACACAAAAAGTTTAATAAGATGCAAACAACACACTGTATGAATTAAATCACACATTATGCCCTTCTTACAACACAAAAGAACACAACAGTTATTCAGAGAGAACAGTTAATATATTCTAACATCATCAATTTTTTGCACAACATTTATCTATTATCAAGAATACTTCAGCTAAACAACAAAGTAAAAAAAATTTTTAACACTAATCAGACACCCTTTGTTTGGTCAAATACTGTTATACAAAAACGATTATACGGGAATCTTAATTGCAAATTCTTAAAAACTTAATTGTCGGAAGATTTTGCTAAATAAGAACTTGCCACCATCAGATTTTTTAACCTATGATTGTTTAAATTAAAAACTACGGCATAATCGTCTTATCCATTGCTTAACTACGGTGTAGCCGATCCCTCTCTCCTTAGTTATTGCAAAGCCCAATTTTCTTTAGCATACGAAACTTTAAAAACAAGCATGCCTTTCAAAGTAGTTTACATTATTTATACTGTACTAGAGAGTTTAACCCGATCACTGACTTGTCTATGCAAACACATTGTTCTTTAAAAAAAAACTCATTACATTATATTCTAGCCACTACCTGACTCTCCCTGGATAACTATTGCACTTTTAAAGCAATACAGATGAGCAGATATCAAAATTATGCAAATGGCTTAAAAATTTAATGCAAAATATTGCACTAAAAAAATTTCCAAAAAAATAAAATTTCAGGGCAAAAATTAAAAATCTTGTCCTGATATGATATAAAGTCCATTACCAAAGGTAACGTACTCAAAATATTTGTTACAAATAAAAATAATACATTACACTTTCAAAATACTGAATGGAAAACAGGAAGCAAAAGTAGTTCAAAAACCAACTTTAGTAACTTAAACTTTCCAAATGTGTTCCTGTCATTTAACTAAACTCTTGGGGATTCTTTGCATTTTTCTTTTCTAAATACCTAATCCCTGCACCAGCTTGCTTATCAACAAGCAAAAAATTGAGAAAATTGATACCCATACTAGTAATAGTTTCCAATGTCCCCCAATAGCCTGTATGACAGTCTAAATTGGCACTGCAAGTCCAAATTAATTACAGTATGGTCTCTAGTAACCGCAACACTTGTAAGGCTAACTCAGATATGAAACTGTCATCATCGCAGAGCAGAACTTTTATCACAAACTGTTTCAGAATTCCATCCGTGTGAGTTCAGTCATCTATCCTACGTGGCTACTATGCAATTCAGATGACTTACCAAAGCACCTTTTCTATCAGGTTCCCACTTTCCCTCCTGCAAATTTGAAGTTAAATTCTTGGTAAAACTAAAAAAGCACATTACTAGCAATGTAACACAATTCGGTATATCCCATACAACTGTATGTCAATCATTGCAAATTCTGTAAGAGTAAACATCTCATTCTGAAAAAACGCCTTCTAAGTACAGATCACATCTCAGAAATAAGTCAACATCTTCAAAACGTTCCACTATTTATCAAATTAAAACACTTCCTTTGAAATTACTTCAGCATACTTTAAAATATATAATGCATACCATCATTTAACATCTAAATTTTTTCCACCAGTCAATATTTTTCACATCATTTTCTTTCATAGCCATTCAAGTATGGCACAATCGTCTTTTTAGAACTTCAGGAATCCTAATGGTCCCTCAACTCAAGATTTAAAAATAAAATAGGGACATAAAGGAAAATGCAATTTTCATGCTAGGCAGGTGGGGATGCTGGCATCTTTGACATTTGCCAACCAACTGTAACGAAGTCATCAAATTTTTCCCTTCATATGCTTAGAAACCAGACACTCACGGTAAAATAAAACTAAAAATCTTATCAGCCAATCAATTCCCGAGGGGCAAAATAAGGCAGCTGAATTACAGTAGAGGATAAAATGATAAGTAACTTCAACTTAAACAGCTAACACCCTCCAAGATATTTTCCACCAATTAGTGCTGCAATGTTCCCAAATAACTCTGGCAACTTTGGCAATTCTTTGAAAAGTATTCAGTGGATGCTTCAATCTACAAACCATCGCCCGTAAATGAGGTACAGTAATAAGACTAAAATCTCCAATAAAACAGATGAGAGACCAATTCAGGATGTAATGATAAAAATAAATCCCACACACAATTCTAACAGGTAAACAAAAACCTGCCTATCAAGGAAATTTAACAAATTTGTATGTGCATTTAACCCTCTAAATGCATTAAAAGTTCTTATCTGATCTTCAGTATGAATTTTGAAATCCATGATGGAAAACACTTTTTATCACATTCCACATATATTACAATTTCTTGAGGATGTGAAGATATTCCTCTCACAATCGAACTCCAAAGAGCCACAATCATAGCATCATTATGGGTCTTGTATTCCCTTTTGAACTGTGAAACCTTTTGGGGAAAAAAGTCTCCCAAATTATACCCAAATTTAAATGCATTTCATGTGTGTTTTCTCAAGTTTTCAACTTCGACTAAGTGATTTGAAATGGACTAAAAATTAAAGACTCAACCATTGCAGAGTAATAGCACCAAAGTAATGAAAAAAAAAAACATTAAAACAAAATCCAAAAGTCTACTCGAAACAAGACTAGACAAAACTTACAAGAGGGTGGCTGCTAAAGGAATACAGACTGAGAGGCAGAGGAGGGGCCAGTACAGTCACCCCAAAACCCCTCACTAGATTTATTTATAACTGCAACCATGCACGACAATCCCGTGCACAGACGTTACCAGCTTACTCTCTCAGATTTTTACAATAAGACCAAGGGACTTCAATATCTTCTCTAAACCCAAGAGGTCCCCAAATTCTGAAAATGCGATACATCCTTTCAAGTCAGTGGAGTTACACCAAGCTATTCTGGGGATCTCCACTGCATCTAAATATAGACGTGTCTGAACTCACTGGTTTAGAGAGGTTCCCTGCTTCTGTTATGGCCAAGCCTGCTGCTCCCTCAGAACCATTTAATGGCAGGGAATAATCGCCACATACTCCAAAACCAATAAGAATGGAACTCATACTTTTGTTGTAATACCAATTTACAATTTCATTATGAATAATCCTAAGAGTAAGATTTCATTAACATGAGAAACATTGATCTAAAACACCAGTACTATTATGCCTAATGACAGTTGGAATTCTTCATTAACCTTCTAAAATAAATATTTCAATAAATCTATTGATATAAAAAAGCAAGGAGACATGATAAATTTATGAATAATCCTAATCTCTATAATATTACCACCATGTAATACATGTAGAGACTCTACAACTAGTGTTTTAAAATAGCAGAGCAAACTGGGTACTACAGTAGGCTATATGTGTTAACATGCTCTCACCCAGGAACCTATGGCTATTTATAGTTCAAGGAGCAATCCCCTGCAGACAGCCTACACACAAGTGTGCCAATCTGCAAGAATAACCAAGCTTACAGATCATCAATGGTATTCCAAATTGTTAGCCAGGGGGAATGACATTTATAACGGATAAATAATACAAAATGAGAAGAGATACAGGCAGTCCCCAGTTATGGGAAAGGGTTCCGTTCCCGATGACGTGACGATAACCGAAAATCGCTGATAATAAAAAATCAGCGGTAACAGCCCAGACCACCGGTTATCAGCACCGATATCGAGTTATCGGTGACGATAACCGTGAATCAGCACCACTGTTAAGAGGGGGATCGGTTCCAATAACTGGGGATCGGTGCCGATAACTGGAGATCAGCACCGAAAATCCAGTTATCGTCGTCACCAGACAAGCGCCGTAAAACCGATCACCGGTAACCGGGCACTGCCTGTATTGGAAAGCATTTGTAATGGAGAAAACTACCAAATTATATGAAAGGTCACCATTTGCAATGGCTGAAAACTACGATAGAAACAAATGCACAGCGAATTATTTATTTTAGTGATCACAGAGTTGATGCTCAAGATAACCTAACAACAAAGTTTCATGACGATAAATGTCCAAACTTTCACAATTTCAATCTCAGAAATTTAACTTCTATTAACTAGATCCTCAGCCAACCTACAGACTACAATTTCTGCTGAGAACAAGATTTCTCTGAACTGAGCACATAACCTTCAATGAAATTCCCAACTTTCCAAGTGTGAGCCAATTGCTTTTCCTGTTAGATTGAATTTATGAATATATACAAAGTTTAGTCATTTCACAATGTGATGACTGACTTATCATAATACAAAATAACCCCAAGTTAAGTGGTAACTGGAATTCTTTTTACAATTCTGTATCAAATAGCACACCATCTACTTTGTCATCTACTTTGTCATGTCCATTTTAAATTCATGAAGCCCAAATTTGTATGACTTGATCATTCTCCTACATAACATTTATAAAATGCTTTGCAGAAAATGAAAATCTAGGATATGTATTTTTCATATTTCATTTGTCCACTGTAAGATAACTGCCAAAGTAACAAGACTACCAATTCAAAGCATCCAACTGTTAGACTCAGTTATTCATAGTTGTTACCCATATACTGTATAAAGCTGCTATGACCAATCACTTTTATTTTTCCTTCAATGAGACATCTCCATATTGCAAGTTCACGTAGGCCAATTTTGAATCTTTTTTTTCAAACTCCAATTCCCTTCTTCTAGTTTCTCCTCACCTACAAAATGGCCATTTCCTATTTCTTAATTCCTGACAGTTAACATTCTACAACAGTCTCTGAACTTCCTCTAACCACTGCCAGTTCGGATGTCTCCTTGCAGACTAACACAAAATCCTCAAGTATGTCAGGCATTCGAAGCAGCAAGGGAGTACAAAAAGCACCGGTGTTGCCGCACCACATACTCTGGTTTTTTGTCGTTAGAATTCAGATAAATTTCTTTCCCCATCAAAATTATGATAATTTTACCATGTGCTTCTAGCAAATACTTTGACACTGTCAATCACGAAAGTTTAATGTTGCTAAATTCTTTCAAGATTTTTTACAATCACAAAACATTAGAGAAACTTCCTAAGTTGAATACTGTACATATTTTTACTAACCTACCCAGACTATGGAGTGGTATTTAGTCGTACAAAGCCGAAACAGTATCACCATTTTTCATTCTGAAAATGCAACGGCAAGCCTAATAAAAAAATACAATAACTGTTGCATTGGAGATCCTTAAATAAAATCTATAATAGGTATATAATATATATACACATATACATGACCTAAAAGTCATCTTGCCTAAGAGCAAGCTCCACATCACTGTGAATACACAGAGATAAACATGACCAACATTTCTGTGGCTACTCTGTTCTTGATTCCAACACGAAAAAAGGCTACAAACTGCATGAAGCTATAGGAGATAAAACATACAAAAATCTTCACCCAGGGGAATGAAGATGAATACAGCACCAGCAAGCACTGCCAAATTTCGTCCAAGTCTCCTTCTCCAATACTGCACGAACATTAAAAAAGGCCAATCATTGATAACCCAGATGAACAACATCTGTAAGATAAACTAAAGGGCTTTCACACAGCACAAACATAAGAGAAAATCTCCCTTTTCTTCTTCAAAGAAACAATGGCAAACAAAGGGAATTTAAATACAAAAACCAGTGAAACAATAAGATAAAAGACAAGGACATTCTGGCTACTTTTTTAGTGTAATTTCTACTGGCTAGAAGAGACAAGTAAGCCAAGGCCATTAAAATGGGAAGTGTAGTTTCCCCAAAAATAAAATGGAGACTTCCTGTACATTCCTCAGAGGCCTGCAGGGCGGCCAATCTTGAAGCAGTGCCCAGTATGTATTTTCAGTAAGAACACGAGGTGGCGTTTTAGTTCCCGGTAGTATGAACATTATAACTGTGACCAAAATGGAAGGGAGACACACTATATTTTCCTGGCTACACAGCACTGATAAGGTCCTAATGGTGCCCATCAAGGCAACTGTTGAAATTTATCTTACATCAGCCAACGGCTTGACTGCCAAGTAATTTCAAACAATGCCAATTTAAAGCCATTAATAAGATGATCACTACAAATTTGATCAGTGTCAAGGAAAATTTAACCATAGGTAAGCACAATTAGTCTCTTTTTATAGCAACTGATAAATCATTCTAAAATTTAGGATCAAATCAGTCATTGAGAGTATATCTCAGACTGTAGTCCAATTCTACACATCATATAACAACACTACAAATAAAGCAAAATTACTGTTGTAATAATAGACCTTCAACACCTAAGCTTCTCGCATACAGCATTCAAATTCAGTCACATTTCAAGATTTACTCCACTGGAGATAGTGAATCAATTTTCTAAAGATAATACGTACTTTAACCCTAGATAAATATTTATAACCATGAAGGAAACTAGGATATAATTTTATGACAAACTATTCAACATGAGATATAAATGCAACAGCAGACAGAGAGAGAGAGAGAGAGAGAGAGAGAGAGAGAGAGAGAGAGAGAGAGAGAGAGAGAGAGAGAGAGAGAGAGAGAGAGAGAGAGGGAGAGAGAGAGAGTAAACAATACACTGCCACACATTTTCACATTTCACTACGTACTATTAATTACTGTAGTTAAAAACAATGATAAAATTACAAAAAAAAAAAATCCCTATACTGTACTGAAGTTTACCATAAATACTTTCACTGAACCTATTTGAAGTACCAAATGCCTTCACCAGTGGCTATTTTCAATAATTGCGACTTTTCCCTCCCCAAAGTTTATTGTACCTCACACGGAGAATTAAGTATCTAAATCACGTGATTTCCTTTAGTTTAAGTACTCACATCCTTTTCTTGATTTTCAATTCTTGTATTTTTGATATGATGCAACATCCAACAGCAGTTGATTCAGTACTCACTTACACGGGTCCAAGTTTAGTCAGTTTCACCGAGAATACAACTCCAGACGGTGTATTCTGCACGTGAGTCATTCGAGCAGAAGGCATGTGGTGTCACTAGTGCAATATATGACAGTGTAACTGTCTACGGTAGTCAAGAAAAAAGACAGAGAAAGAGACATGGGGAACCAGAGAGCCTATTTGGCTCCCAGCCATGACCATTCTATCATGCCACCACCTACGCAAGGCTTAAAACAGGAGGATTTTGATGGTCATACACAGCAAAGAATAAATTTAGAACCACCCACTGCATACACTGCTAAAAATAGTGCTGCAAAATTACAAAACAATACGGTTCGCGTACAGACTACCTGACGGAACACCAAGAGGCAGTCTTCGTTTCAGCACAAGTTGGCATAGTACCCATAAGATGTCAGCCACCAAACCCCAGACATGCTAACCTTCAAATCTGGGTCATACTATCTAGCACTGATGAGCAAGACTATTTGAATTCTGACTGTTACACATTTTGAAAATCTGGCAATTCAAATGATCAACTGGTTGCTATGCTTTGTACTCGAGTCATTTACTTACTGACTAGCATCATATACAGTACTGTGATTGTAAAGCTGACATTGACTATATCAAATTACATGTAATACTCGGCACTTCAGTAACATTTCAGAGGGGAAAAGTAACCTGCCCAAAAATGCCACATGATCCAAAAATGGAAAAGATATACCCACAAAATATAGCACTACATTTCACAGATATCAAAACCTAACTAAAGGTGTACCCAAGACATTAAAAATGCAAAAATTCATTACACACTCTTACAAAAATTCTGTTGCCTACAGTACTGATGTATAATTATATAAAATAACAATTTAAAACAATGGGAAAGACTGGGCACCTGAACATTCCCAAAAGATCAAAATTCAAAGAGGTCATCACCAGATAAGCAGTAGGAAAAAGGGAAGCCCAGTGAGCTGTAACTGCAAATACTTGTGCAGTAAAACAAGGCTGGTGCACTATATTGTTTATGGCATTAAATAACCTCAACTCTATCAATAACAAGTGACAGCAAAACAAGAAAATGTTTCTTACCTTATTGACTTTGGCTAAAGGCAAAACAATGAAAGCACCGCCTCCTCCTGATTCTACTATAATGGCGCAAAACTTTGGGTTGACCGCGCAGAATGTGGAGTCACAAGACGACTGACTAACACGTACATTATCAAAGCACTGTTCCCTTTTTAAACATGTGCCAAATACATGTCGGAACTTGCTCTGTCTCACCATACGGAATGACATCTGAAAAAAAAATCACAAAAATTACCTCATAAAACGGAAAATGTATAACACTGCAAGTTCAATCTGTGTGACATACAGTAAGAAAAATTATCATAGTCTACCTACTGAAAATAAAATAAATAGTATATCAAATTAACAACTCTCAGAGTACAGTACTTTCATGATAAATTCTAAAACAAGTTCAATTAGGTTCATTAGCAGAGTAATTTCTAAATGCCCTTACACAAAAGTTTACAAATCTACCAACATAACTTCTGTCCATCTTCCAATCTTGGAAATCTTTCTCCACCTCTGGAATATTGCTAGAATACTGGGGCATCCTTTTATTTCTAGTCTCAACATAACCAAATCTTTATGTGGTTTTTCTCTCTGCTGACTGATGATCTCCCTTCTATGCCAAATTTGGTTTTGCTCTACTGGGGGAGGGGAAAGGGAAGTACCACTTACAGCATGCATGGCATGACACACTGCTTGTGGGCCTTTGCAACATGCAGGAATGGCACTTGGTAGGTAACTTTTGCAACATCTTTTGCACACAATCTGCAGTAATTTCAGCCCTTTACTTCTCAAAGAAATCCTGCAGGCAAGCCCTCTGAGCCTATAAATTTGATTCAGAATAACATCAACAACTAAGAGGACATTTCTCCTCCTTACTGTTGTGGCTTAAACCAATCAGGCACATCACTGTACAGTACCATATTACTAGGTTACTAATCCAGTAACAGTTTGAACCAGACCACCAAGTCACGTAAAATTTGTTTTGTAAAAGGGGAATAGAATTGCAAGTATATTCCACCTCCTCACATTACAGCTTCAAAATACTTTAACCGAGGGATTTTCGTCTATTCCTACAATTTGCTTTGACTGAAATTTTGTTATTCTCACAAAATATATTACCCGTATATGTTAATGTTATGCTGCATTCTCTAAAGACATGACCTGATCATGAGGGGGGGGGGGCCCACTAAATATGGTAACCATCTGCTAAACGAGTATGCTCAATTCTCAGTGGGATAATGCTGCCTCTAAATTGTTTTTTATTGACAATTGCCATAATGGTAATGTGAATTTAATGTTAAATTTTCCTTTTCCATTCCTTAACACATAACTGCAGCTCCCTCTATTTAGGCAAGAATTCAGCACTGTGAGGGTACTTGACTGCACTCTGAATTGGCAAAACAATACTGTATATGTGAGAAGTATAAAAGGGCTTAGTTTGTCTGCATTCCAATCTGAACTGATAACCAAACGGACACCCTTATTTTTCATAAACCTGTGCAGTAATATGATAATACATCACATTCAAATAAAACTGCAGGTCATATAACTAGGCTGCTTTCATACATAGAACAGAAAAAGAAGATAATTTTCTTGCCTCACCATCATTATTATTATTGTCATAAGTAATACATATCATAACTAAATTTTACAAAATAATGAACCAAAACAGTTTACACTGATCTAGACAGCTATAAATTTTGCCAAACAGATTTGTTCTTTAATGAAAAGATAAAATTTGGTTTAAGGTCAAATTAGAGAAGTTGGACGGGATTACAAAACAGAGGAGCCTTTTTTTTCTCTGTCATTAACCCTTTGCAATGCCAGGAGTCCCAATTACATCTGTGGCGAATACTGCACTGTTCACTTCTGTCAACAGCAATGCTTTTATTTTACTGCTCAATGGGTATTTTTCATGCTATAATAGCAGATTCTAGTGTCATTTTGAAGCATAATATTTTCATTTTATTGCAGTACACTCACAATATGAGAACAACATAAACAGTCAAAATAGCAAAAAAAAATTTATCAATACTCTCTCAACACATAGAATATGACAACAGACATCATAAGAACCTCAAAAGGGTTAATACTTTACAACAACACAGAATTAGATCAAACTTCCTAAAGCGACCAGACTAACATGATCTGCCTGGCACCACCTTACTCCCAATATGATCGCATAGTGAAGTAGTAGTAAAATCAAGTGGGGCATGAAGGTCACATGCAAGAGAGACATGATAAAGACAATACACTTCTCGCAGAGTCTGAGACAACTGGACCCACTGCCATAAAATCTACATTATTTCAACTGTTTTCAGCAGGTATAGGACATATCCCTGTGATGGGTGGAATGAACTGTTTCACCCATAAACTACAAATGAAATATTTTCAAACATATTGCTACCTGTGAAAACCTTTCTCACATGAGCAAAAATGGGAATATCAGTAGAGTAAGGTGCTCAAGTACTGACCACACCCAACCCTGCTTACAAATTCCATATTGAATAGTGTAATCCATGTGACACAACAATTGATACTGGGTTGCGGAAGCGGTAAAAGCCGTTTCGAAGAACAAAATTTGAAATATGACAGCAGCAAATATCCAAAACTTTTCCTTGGCAAATTGAAAAGTACTCAACAAAGACAGTACAAATAGAAAATAGATAAATACAGTACATGTATAAGCATTCAGCACAAAGATAAACCAACTCTACCTTGATAAGTAAAGCTCCTTTCAAACACGACACTGATCCACATGAAAAACTGAGCTGGGTCAGACACAAGTGATATATAACAGCGAGACTCCTGAACACTGAACCGGCAGCTAAAACAGAGCCACCTTATCACATTACTGTATACGATAAGAGTAGTGTAATCATCTTATCAGCCATAGTTTACAATGCTCTGTGAGGTTTCAGATCAATATTCCAAAAGCTACCCAAGTGCATAGCTGAGAACAGTGGAGAAAAGGAAATATTTATACTGTACTGGTTAAAAATAACTTAAAAGATCAAAATGTCAAGAAAGCCAATATCTGGAATCATGACTAATCAAAAAGTACAGCCTGTTATCTTATCACGAGACCTGTAGAATCCTCTGACTGTGGTTTCACAACTATTCAACATCCTGAGAAGATAGACGCTTAAAGAGACAGAACAGAGAGAGAGAGATGCAGAGGTTTTTGTTTGTAGAACGAGGAATGATTTTCTTATGCTTTAATAGAGTAAGTGAGAAAGGCAGTTTGACATTGATATTTAGCATATGCCCACTAAAAGATAATGAAAGTAAAATTACCAAGACATCTGCGTAAGCAGGAACACACTAACTTATAAGATTATGGGAACCATTGGCCAACCTTTCCCCCACCCCCTCCCAGACATGAAATGTAAAATAATTAAAATCCCCACAAGCCTACAGAGAAAACCAGCAATACCAAGTCAGACAGACGAAAAATATCTCTGAGGTCGGGTTATGCAATGAAAATAGTCAAAAGAATGTTACAGTGTAAGTTGTATGTTTGAAATCTTTACATGATTCCAAAACTCCAAAGGGTTGGGTACAATACTTTTGAAACTAATCACTGTCATATTCAGTCTCCATTTTCTTATTAAAATCCTAAGGTACCAAACATTGCAACAGTACGAGACATTCATGACTCTCCTTTCCAGACGAAAATGATCTATTCGCCAAGAATACTGTACAGTATATATAGTGATGCTTAACTCTAAAAAGATAATTGCTGGGAATTTTCAAGCCCTCACAATTCATTATCTACATGCCCTTTAATATTATCACTATTACTATTACTTTAAACGAGGAAATATTTACACTGAACCCCCGTTATTCGTGGGGGATGCGTCCCACACGCCCCCCACAAATAGCTAAAATCCGCGAATACTTAAAACCTCTCTAAAAGCACTTAGAACTGCCCATTTTGATAGTTTAAACACAGAAAAACCCTGTAAAAATGCATATACCCGAGTATTTTAATAGTTTTATCACAAAAAGTGCGTTTATTCTTGAAAATTATATGAAAATACAGTATAGTAATTAGTTTCCTATTGAAATAAGTTACTGAAGACTGCCAAACCAGGATATACTCTCTTGACAGTCTTATCATACTAAGCATTACTGAGAAGTTGAAATCACAAATAAAAAATAAATTGTCTTAAGTTGGTCATCACCTACAGCTAGTTAAAGTATTCCGAGAGAAACAGTGCAAGAGATCTGAATCATGGGGCATTAGTTCTGTAGCACCATCTCTGTACATACAGAAAACCTCAACAACAACTTCTGTTCTCTGAGGGTACCAGATAATTTTCAAGTACTGTGGACAGAAAGCCTGGAGTCAAAAAACACAACAAAGTATTGGCAAATATTTTACATATCAGTGTTATTTTACAAAGCAAAAGCACTGATGGAAACCCAGTCAGAGAGAGCCCAATCAATCAAGTCTCAGTGCTGGCGCTAGGCTTCACGGCCCAACGTTATGCTCTCTGGAACTTCATTTTGCATATAAGGTGTTGCAAACTACTGTACGAAGAGTAGTGTTGTCTGCATACTATACTACTCATCCTAGACTAAATGCACAATGAGTTTTCTTCATCAATCAAACACTAGTAGCCATGAAAATCACGAAACTTCCCATAATACTCGCCTGCGAACAACTGACAATACAGTATACCACGGTTCTAACTCACAAAACTTTCCCTTGCTGATTACTTGAAAAACTGTGAATGGAATCAAGAATACACACACCTCTCTCACAAATTATGAAATGTATTTGCAAGTCTTAAAATCACTAGAAAATCACCAAAAGGTCAAGAGGATAAAATCAACTGTAAGGGACTTGGGACTCAGCCACTGCAGACACTGGCATGGAAAAAGGCTAATTGGTTATACTGTATAAAGGCATTACAAGTAAACACTTGAATTTATGCATAAGCCATACTGGCTGTCAAATTGCAAGGATCTTGGATTCAAGCAAGTTTAGGACTTGCATATAAAATTTTCAGTAATTTCAGGCATCAAGGGAAGGAAGAATATTACCCTGTAATTTGAACTTCTCGCTCCTCGGGTAAAATGTAATTCAGGAAATAACAAGGTAATATGCTGAATTTTGGAGAAAGAACATCAGACATCTTTTGAAAATACTGTATTCAGAAAAACCTACCTGGGTCACCCCCACTCGGGTGGGTATGCTACCTAGGATCACTTTTAAGGATCAGCAGACTTCTATTTCAATACAAGTGCCCTATGAAGCAACTAAACTGAAAGCTAAGCAAAATATTTGTGCTGTCTATCTGCCAAGGATAAGGGGGGGGGACTACCATAATTTTGAAAAGTATACATTGTGAGATTCCATTTCTGCAAAGGACACTCAAAACTGGTGGACCCATTTCACCATGCCAAATTAGTATCGATGTCACCCCTATAACAACATGGTTACCTAATTCCTAATTAATGCAAACACCCCTATGCAGGTGATAAGGGAGGCAGTAACTGTGGCATCTATGAATATTATTACCTTTCTAGATAGAAAACATCTAATAATGATGAAGGACTGATACACACAATACTGTACAAAGAAAAATACAGTACTTGTTAACACTGGCACACATTACATTTCTGACAATTATTGTTTTAAAGTACTATATATTTAAAGACAAATGAAGGGTCAAAACTACAAGTACTAGAGAAAAATACTTAAATCACATCTTCAGATTAATAGCAGTAGATTCAGTACATAATATCAGATGTATTGTGCAAATTTGGTACTAGTGATAAATGAATATTACCTATAGAGCAAAATAAAAAAAAAATGAAAGACAAGCAATAAACCATTATTTCCATGCTGACTGAGAATTACCTATATAGCTAAATAAAAACAGAAAAATACCAAAACAAATTCCCATGTTGACAGGGTTCAGTACTAAAGACCTATGAAAATTGTCTATACAACAAAATAAAAAAAAAAATGTATATATAAATACTATAGCTACAGATATACCTCAGTTTTTAAGGCAGCTTCATTTGACACTTAATACCCAAGTGAACCCAGCTTCTGTTGGCCAGAAAAAATGCCAAACAATACCATATTAGGACTTCCTGTTCAAATACCAAGCCTAGGAGTCTCTGTCCATTTATCTAAATGAGATTTATGTTACACACTACTCCAACTCAAAAGCTTGACCACAATAAATCTTAGATATTGATGTAAATGACCTATATGATTTTGATAACATATCTGCAATTAATTATTAATCTTGTTTCCTGTGACAAATACAAGCCTCTAATTAAAGCGGAATAGTACCCTGTATCAATCACTTCACAACTTTCACTGATTTGCTGTTGAGTATTTAAATTTAGTGTGCTGGGCTAAAAATGTCTGGCTGCAATAATTCGTCTACAGTCCTCTTGCAATGCAAACTGTAAATGTCTTCAGCTTTAAGTACATTTGAAGCATATGTCATTGAAGCTTTTGTAGTTCCAACATCATTAAAAAAAAAAAAAAAAAGTTTGCCCTTTAACAACAAATGAAAGATTTAGCAATAGTAACTAATATTCCATCTCCCAATCAACCATTCACACTATAAAAGGATTGTACACTAAATGACACAGATTGGGAAAATGCATACAATGCAGAATACTGTACATATTAAGTTTTCCCTATACAGTCCTGTATAGGCTATTACTTTTTCAGATACATTAACAAAACTCACTTTTACACACTTTTTCATCTTTAAATGCACAGACATTAGTTCATTTTTATTGGTCAATTTAATATTTTATATGCAATGGTGGTTTATTATCATTTTTTACTGATATTTTCATGAACTTTGCCTGTTGTATGTGGACGGCCTCAAGCCAGGTGTCACAGTGCCTTAGCAACAAAAATAAAAACGCTATGCACACAGTTATGGATAAAACCCCCTTAGTACCTAAGTAAAAATTCTTACAAAAATAGATTCACATCCCAGGAGCGTTTTTCAATACGGCAGTACTGTAATCTGATTAGTTATAGAATTCTTTTTTTCATTTAATATTACACAGCCATGTGTGACATACAATTATTTGCATAATCTGTTACTTTCAGTGTTTAGCCCACATTATCTATGACCTAAGGAATTATTTATAACGTCAGTCTGTTGGCACCCGTTTAAAGCATACTGCTACCTCCGCCCACATCCACGACTCAGTACATGACTTGCTAGCCAAAGCCCTCTGTGCTAAAAATGAAAATGACAATATACTCAGCACGCTGAGTTGGCGACAAAAATACTTTGATCTCGAAGAGTCAACAATTCTGGAGGAATTTCTTTGTTAATCAGTACCTTGCAAGTACCCTCAGGAAAAGTAAACAAAACCAAGGCAAATGCTGAGCTCTGGTTTAAATGCGCAGGAAGATGCACACAGTACTAATTCAGTTTTCAATTATGATAAGCTAGCTGTTGAGCAAAACATAAGCTAACTACAAATACCATTACATTAAATTAAGGGCTCTACTGTAGTTGGTTACCTGTAGCCTCCATTTCCTTTAATTCAAAATCTAGTACTGTTAGATGGATAACAAATGTCCATATCCAGTCTAGGGCTGGAAAGAAGCATGAAAAAATAGGAACTGAAGCATAAATGAATTCCAACAATACAGTACATTATAGTATTTGTGATGATTAAAAATAAAAAAATAGGTCTAAGCAAACAATGAAAATACTACATTAATATAAGAAAACCTGCGTATAGACTGAATTTAAAGCAAAATAAAAAAAATCTATTAACTAAAATAAAATAAGAACATGTAAGACACAAATATGTCTAACTGCAGAAATACCTAAGCTCGTCATATGAAACATAAAAAATGTTGAGCTGAAATTACAGACAGAGATACTGTATTCAAATACAGTATATAAATCCCTTACACAAATAAAGAAACCAACGTTAACTCCCATAAGTAAAACAAGCCACAAATCATTTTCATTAGACACCAAAGGACACTAGTGTACATATAACCAAAACCAGAGTAAAAAGGCAGGCTACATGTTATGGAAATATTCCATTAAGGGCTGGAGGTTAGAGTTACGCCTACAAATGAAACCTGAACCTCACGACGGGCATGGCTGAGGATAATTATGTCACCACTGGTATGAATCAGCAAACCATCAGCTGCGTATTCTACTTGTCATGGTCAATACTCAATACTATTCACCTAAAGGAGACCTGCTCTGAGGGTGAAGAAATTTCTTTACAGGGCGAGGGATTTGATACATGTAAAAGTACATCTGCATGACTCTGCAAGTTCTACGGAATATTCTGGTGCTCAGTTAGGTATGGTTTATGGAGTAGGAAATTTATAACAGAATTTGGCAATAACCTTCTAATCAACTCCAGCTCTGCATCACATCCACAGAGTGCATTTTGCAACTTACTGGCCAATGGATGAACTATAAAATTTTGAGCTCAATGGGAAATACTGTTCTGAGAAAAAAAAAAAAAAAGTCAAATTAATGTTAAGAGGAGGAACTAAAAACATTTGGATTGAAACAAAATCTTTAGAAACTACTGTACAGTATATTCATGCATGCATTCTCTTTCTAAAAGGGACTATTTTTTGACTGATACAGACTCAACTTGCCCGCTTTTGCTAAACCAACTACAGTACTGTACACACCCAAACGTTTCGGCTGATTTGGGGTGAAATTCTGTCAATGATTCACACAAAACCTTTGAACCACTATACTGTTAGCAAGGACTGACAAGGTGTTCCAGCTAGCATTAACAGCAGGGAGGAATATCCAATCCAACATAAAATAATGTTCTGTACTTAAATTTGTGAATTAGTTTACTGAAAAACAAAATACAGTACTGTACAGTACTATAGATATGCAAACAAAATCTACAATCCAGTATACTGTATAATGATCCATTATGAACAAAATATGGTCACATGATTGGTTATATTATAAACACCCCATTCCTTGTCTAAGGTCTGATTCCTGCAAATACACATTGTGAAAGCTTTTTGCGCACTACACAACCTATACATTATTTAGCATAATGTCACGTCCAAACATCACCCTCACAAAATATCATACAGCTCTCCTTCAAAGAGGCGACATATCCATACTGTACATGAGCACCAAATACATCATTCATTTGTACATTTGTGTATTTGTCCCATGTAACATATACTGTATAAACATTACATAATTATACAGTACAGGTACATAAAAACAAATGTGCGAGAGAAGAGTTGTGTGCATTCCCCCTAGACTTCCTCTGGTTCAACACCTGCTGACGTTCATTTCTGACAAGTCCTCAGGTGCAAAATTCAGTGTATGAATAGTCTAATAAGGACACACCCTGCAGACATTACTCTGAATCACACTTCAACTCACATGACTAATAATAGTAACAACGTCCTCTGTCAATGATGGTTTGTTAATGCAAGCTGTTAAATAAGATGGGAATTTAGATGCAGACAACGCTAGACGGGAAAGAGAGATTCCTCATCATTCACTAAAGTATTTTTGTGCACGCTGCCTAAGTACGGTAACTCCAAGTGATTAATATTAATTGAAAAATAAGACCTCGGCACCGCAAATACTGTTAACAAACATGATGAGTACAGTGCGATTTAAAACATCTGCACACAGCCACAATTATGGCTTAGCAGCTCAGCCCACAAACAAAGACATCACAGTCTCGCTCAAGCGATAACAATTAAAAAAGGTCACGGATCGAGAAAACATGGAAAAATCCCTGAAAGTAAACGTACTGAGGAAACCAACAAGAAAAAACTTTAAAATAAGCAAACTATTCACTATATCATCTATAATAAAAAAAATAACCACAAAATTACTATAAATGCAATACAAATGGCTCCCAATACACCTCAACTGACAACAAGCACTAGCCACAAGTGTGAACACACCCAAGACATGTTCAATTACCAATCCCAGGCTGCACCTGACTGATACCCATATAGCTCAACTTCACAAACACACACACACACACACAATCCCTGTACCCAACACTACCCTCTCATCCCACATTCCACAGTATCCCTTATAGAAATTAAGTGAATCTTTCATCAAATTTAAATGAATCTGTCCCGTCAATTTAATCAGTTTCCCACTCATCCCTTTAAAGCACTTCAGACATGTCTTGACAGGCAAAAGCTATTACTGTATAAATCTTGGTGATGAAGTTACAATACTTTAAAGTCTAGCCAAAAAAATGTATAAATTTTTATAACGATCTCCAAATAACTAGCGTACCAAATGTCTTCGATCCCACAGTTCTTTTAAAAGATTTTCCAACTCTGTTCTTAAATCACAAAGACAACAAAAACTGAACGAAATATAGCCAGCTCTCATTCTGCCTTATGAAAAAAATAACTTTGGAAAAATTAAATCCCGAAAAATTATTATTCTACAATCTGTAGCATATATCAATTGTGAGATAAACATACTCTTCATACTTGAGCCCTTTATCAAATAGTTCCCAATTTCTTTCAAAACTGAGACACAAGGGAAAGAAAATTGATCATCAAAATCTCAAGTGTTTCTGAAGCCCTTCCAATCTCTATTCTTAAAAAAATCTAACAACATTAAGTTAATAACCATGAATATTAAATTACTTGTTCGCTAAAAATTTCAGCATCATTTATCATCTACAAGTTACAATCTACAAAAGCTTGCTTCAGCACCTTAGCAATCCAAACCATATGTCTACTAATCTTAAAGGAAGTTTTCCATATTGACGCAATAAACAGCATGACTATAACAATGTAAGTTTTAACTTGATTTGCACTTTTAAAAAAATAATATTACCCAGCCTCTGACTGGTTTTCGATGACATGCAAAGAAGTGATGAAAAGGACACAAAATTTGTATAAAAATCTCAACACAGCAAACACATTACAACATAACTGCAAAGACGACTTGCCAACGCCTAATAAACAATAAAAATTTTGCACCTGACGATATACATAAGAGAAAAGGAAAAAACTATCCTTGAAAGATTCTGGCAAGCGTAAAGAGGGCCACTGCCAATTTCCTATAGGGGAATATGCATCCCACATAGCCAGCTGGTGATGGCACCCACATCGCAACTTTTGACATCCAACAACCACAACAGCCTCGCCTCATGACTGCAATAATTAAATCTGTTTTCCAAACTTGCGCAAGAAATACTTTCCTCCTCCTCTCACTGTTAGGCTATCCGCTAAACTTGATCTACCAGCATGAAAATGGTTGCGGGTCATACAGAATCACAAAAATTAGTCTTTTCTCTAATTTGGCCTTCCATAAAGACTACTGTGTTGAAATTTCTATCTGATCTACCATCTAGTCCAAGTCTTTATTTTTGACCCATTCTTCATGATTTTCTGTTTTTCTACTGGCCTTCATCTTGATATCTGTATATACCTGAAAATCAAAAAAATTATTTTCCTCTCACTCTAAACTACCTATAAAAACCATCAAGTGCTACATAACAGTTTCATAATCATTAGTGATGCCTCAATAAGAATAACTACTGTACTCAAATCAAGACTAGCTATGCCTTTACAAAAAAAAAAAAAAAAAAAAAAAAAAAAAAGGCAGGTTTAATATTTACAGAGTAAAGAGGTTTACCGAGTAAAGAGGTAGGTTGAATTCCACATTCTAGAATAGAATGATATATAAACCACTGCCCAAACCCACTGACACTTTGGTTTTGTAACTTCTATAATGGCAAACTAATGCAGAAACAGGGATATTTTTAAAGCAAAGACCTATAGTAGCCCCTCATCTAGCACACTGCTTGGAGAAAATTGAAAAATGAAAAAGAATAAGAAGGGTGGGGTCTGACCATGAATTCTGTCAGCCTCTTAGAAAAAAAGTTAGAAAAAACCAGGTAGGCAATCCAAAGCCTTCCAGTTCATATATTGAAAGACAGTGTCATTTTGGCTTTCTGCTTCATGTGGAAAAAAAGCACTTTCCTGTCTAATGTAAGCACATTTTGCTTATCAAAAAATTATTCCACACACAGCAGCACGTGCAAAGATCGTAATGACTGACTGGTTGGCTGACTGCTTTTAGTACATCTGAATGCAATTGAATTCACATTTCAAATGGGAAAGGTAACTCTGGTTACCTTTAAAAGACAACCCAGTCTTTGCATAAGTTTTGAATATCTAAACACAACTAACTTACTGGACAAACACTAAGCAAAATTGCAATATTGAAGTCTGATCTTTCAGTTAAGCGAATATGAATGCCAGTCCATTCCTGCCAATGCCTACCCTTTGTCACTTGCTGAAAGAGCAACATGAATGAATACAAGAAATTTTGGCCTGGTTTCTTTATCAAGATTCTTGGTTTAAATCATTGCCTAGAACTGTGTTACTCAGATTTTAAAAAATATTTTGCACAAACAGTAAATATGAAAACACAAATATGCTTACAATGGACATAAAAATATATGTATATCCAACTGAATCTACCTCAATGCATAAGAATCTGTAATCAACAAATATAGAAATGATGATAAAGAAAGAGGCTGGCTATACAAAGCATCAACAGAGAAAACTACATGTGTCTGTCCATGTATACAATACACAGAAAATAAAAGTACATGATGAAGACACCTTAGGAGAATTAAAAGGGTGGTAACTCTTATTACAGGATATATAAAATTAACAAAATTGACACTGACAGCATAAAAACAACAATAGTGCCATTAGATATAATGGGCCTAATTATATACAAGATAAATTCACTAGTACTGAAACACCTCTCTAATTCAATTATGCTACAATACAGTTCCATGGAACAGAGGAGAAATTTCTTGTGCAGTATATAATGTTAGGTAACGAAGACAAGCATGGCTGGTTGGTAATTTAGATCAATTCAGCCTTATGCTAGCTAAGACCCTTGCCTTAGGGCAGCCCCTATATCTGCAATAAGGTGTCAAGAGAATAAGAGGCCTGGCAGTGACTTCTGGACTCTTCCGACCAAAGGGGGAAAAAAACCATGGTGACAATGTAAAAAATTTCTGTTAAATAATATCTCATATCTTGAAAAATGCATAGGAAAAAGAGTTCTCTACTCCATCTTTGCACACACCCTTGATTTCTACACAATTTCTGTGGAAGTGTAATGCTTGACATTAATGAAGAGGTGACAGATATTCAAAGCAGCTCTAAGGCGCAGTACCAAAAAATCATGTCAATAAAAGCAGAAGCCACACCCTTACAACAGTCACTTACTAGACACAAGATACAATGACCAGTATAATATCTTAGGAAAAAAACTGTGTGGAAACCCTTCCTGCATGTGAGAAAAATGTTCCACACAAAAGTAGATAAAACTCCATTTAAATCAGAATAAAACTTAGTGAGGAGGTACAAACAGTAACTGAAGAATAAGCACATATTCCTTAAATTTTAATTATCTATGCATATGAAGAGATCCTTCAAAGGCATACCCAAGGCCATAACACATAATTTAGAGGGGTTAACTCCAAAAGCCATTGAACAAAACTACTGTTAAGAAATTAGACTTTCAAGCATTACACAAGCAGAAATTTTGTCCACCCCATCTACAGTAGATATATGCACATCTACATAAACACTAACTAAACTATGCAATATTGAGAACTATCTAAAGCAGGGTGATAAGTTTTTTACATTTACCAAATAGGAGAGTCTGCCTTCAAATCTCACATGGCCCAGATTCAATACCGTTTCATAGCATACAGCCTAACTTAGTATGGAGTAGAGGTGGGAGATTTATTATATTTTTCTTAGTCTCTCACCATAACATAACTATCATGGGCAGTTCCCTGGATTATTAAAAGCAGCAAGACAAGCCACTTTTCTAGAATTAAGGACTGAGACAGTGAAATCTTTTACCAAAAAGAGCAACATCAGTGTCCCACCAAAATCCAATTCAGTAGCCTACATTTAGTATTTGGACTAGCTTACACTATGAAATTCTATAAAAAAAAAAAAATGAATTTTCCACAGATTATACAGGCAGTCCCCGCTTACCGGCGGCATTGGTTGATGGCGTTTTGGTGTTACAGCGCTTGGCTACCAATGTTATTAACCAGATTTTCAGAGCTGGTAAGTGGTTTATCGGCGCTGTGGTCAATGGCGCCATTAAGTGGTTTATTGGCCCTATTATTGCTGATTTTTGGTTATCAGCGATTTTCGGTTAGCAGCGCTCACCCAGGAACGGAACCCCTACCGCTAACCGGGGACTGCCTACATAAAATTATGAACAACACCAAATACATTATGTACAAAAAAAGAAAATGATGAACACAGAGTGGAAGAACAGAAAAATATAAACTAAACAGAGGTAAAATAATGTACTGACATGAAAATAATATAGATAACTAAATAAAAAAAAGTGCAAACAGTGAAGACAACAAGAATCTAACTGATAAACATCTAACTTGAAAGATCAAATATTAAATAATGATATACTGCATTAAACATCCTCATGCACAGCGGTAGCCTAAGTATGTAAATCTACCACATTACATGAAAAGTTACGGTGCTTAATTTACAATATTTACTAAGACAAATTCCCCTTGGGTTAGCATCACCCCTACATTTAGTAATACGGCACTGGCTACCTATTACAGTATGAATGGCATATTAAACAGTGTAATGATTTATTCTGTGTTAATGAAAAGACCAAAATAAGAAATACACAACAAAAATCATAAATACATTTAGGAGCAGGGCATACCTATACAGGTTAAAGGAACCTCGATATAACAAACATAACTGAAAAACAACTTCTGAATGCATGGTAGAGTACCCAAACCACAGTACAGTATTCATAAAGTTTAAAAAAAAAATCCCAGACTACTCAATTATTGGCAAAAAAAAAGCATAAACATACACCGTTTGAATTGCCTATATAGTCTGGTACCGTACCAATGCATCACCTAGACTAATCAGAAAGTTACAAAAAAAAAAATTACTGGTCATTTCAGAAACTTAGGCTATCTGCTAAAAATAGGTCGCACATGGAAGCACAAATCAAAAAGATGGAGTTAATAAGAGCCTACTGAGTAAACAAAGATGATGGTGATGACCTTACATATGTCATATTCACTTTTAAGATAGTTCCCTACCCAAAAGTAGTTAAGCAGTCTTGCCTCGACAATAACTGTCATCTTGACAATCAAGCTACATTGGCACTCTCATCCTGGCATGCAACAAGAAAGGTAGTGTATTGCCATATCGAATGTTTAGTAAAAACAATCCTACCACAGGCCTTAATTGATTAGCCCTGTTACCCTGTGACCTTCACTCTCTCATAGTACTGATATTCATGTGTAGCCTATCAGAATATATCACATACCAGTATGTAATTTTTTTCTTTGTAACTTGGTCCTACTACAGCTGAGCAATAACCAACTGACAAACTGTTGACAGTTTCTGAAAAAATCTAGAAACTGAATTATAATTACCGATCAGACTGACAAAATCCCTAATCTGTCACAACTCACTGAAAAAATTTATCAAGGGTACCAGCTAGCTCCTAAAAACTGGTGCAGAAAAAAGGATTTAGTATAAATAATAATATTTTGCAGCTCATAAGGTAATGGAATTCCTATAATTTAAGTGAAAAGTAACGGGTAACGTCTTAGCCTACGAAAAACATGCTGGGGAAACATGCATCTAACCACTACTTGGTGCACCAAAAAAGTATCAAACAATTCATACAGTAACTAGGTGTGTGTATTTCCATGAAGTAGTTGCCAATACATCTGATGATTTCATTCAAATGGTACCATAATTTTGTAAAAAAATAAGCAAACATTAACTCACTTCTATAAACGATAGCATTCAATTATGATTTAAAACTTATCTAAAAATACAGAAACAAGACAATATAGAAGACATAGCTGTCTACCCTACATATAGCTTCAGAGTATGGGCATTTCCTGGCTAGCCTAAGGCTACAATCAATTATCAAGCATGTCTTGAGGTCCAGATATTTTATTTTCCTTTCTTGCTAGTCATCTCAGTGTGTGACATAACATATAATTTTGATACTTATGTGAACCCTTCCAAGGTCCAAAATTCACATGTAATCAACACTCAAAATGTAGAGTGGTCTTGTGATACACTGTTGTACTAGTGAACTGTAGCCTATGTATTAAGTGCTGAGCTAACAAAAAAAAATTACTGTTTTGTATAAATACTGGTATTGAATAAAATTATTGGTAATTTGAATGAAAAACAAGTCTTTCCTTGAAGTGCAATGCAAATATTAAATACATCTCCATACCCACTAATACTATTACTAATATGTTCATGGATTTCACAAATAAAATTACATAGATAAGTCATTTCTTTTTTTACAGATACCCTACCATGTCAAATGCAGCATTCTCCCCTACTAACTGCTCCAGAGACCACAGCATGTATCCATTTTTACATGGATATTTTTCAATTTTCAAAAGTGAATTTTCTCCAATGTTACTGATTTACAGTTGCTTTACATGTGTGGTTGGCACACTGCTAATTAAATTATTTGCAAGAAACAGCAAAAGGAAATTGCTCATATTGTACATTATGTATGTGTTATATATGAGCATCGCATTTTTTCTCCAATAATGATTATGATGTTAGTGGAGATGATTCACAAAACCTTTCTGTGTGCCTTTGCATCTTAAATCTCATTGCATTTTTTATCACATTATGCTTGTCACTGCTTCCCCTCTGGGCTTGGAACAGATTATTCAAATGACATCAGATATCTTTAGTCATAAATTGAGGATGAAAGACTAATAAGAGCAGGGTGAAGGCACTTAGACTGGAGTGAGGTAACTCAGAATGGCAGGCCCAGATAGCTGTGATATACAAATGTGTATTTGAACTGCATAGGTTAGACCTAATGAATTTTAACCATTGTAACAAAATATTATATAAAGCTTGCACAATTAGGAAATTCTAAGGAAGAGCTCTGGCTCTGCAGATAGATATTGTTTATTATTGAAATATTTTGACTGCACAATATAGAAAAGGGTGTATATGATGCAGAACAGAACTTGAAAAATTCACTTAGATAATGTAAGAAATCTGCCATCTCATTTTTATGTCAGTCCTGAGGACCTGGTGCTAAACATGGCATCCAGCGAAGCTTTTCTTCATAAAAGAAATAAACAAAAGATGGTGAATTCCTCACATTATTTTGGTAGATTTCTCTCACCTTTACTGCATCATATACACCTTTTTCTATATTATTTACAAAAAAAAGTTCATTAATAAACAATATCTCAGTGTGGAACTTTTCCTTAGAATTACCCACACTACTTCTGGCTTGTACTAGCAGCACATTTCTGTCTGGTCTGTGAAGTCTGCAGCGAACAATGGCCCCTAACTTGCATATAACAAGCCTGAAATACATATTGTTCTTATAGATTACTGTAGGGCCATGCCCTCACCTGATTGACCTGATAATACTCAGAAAACGGTAATTTTTCGGAAGACTCCAGCCAGCCATTTCCAAAGGTGCCAGCTAGCCATTTTTGCATGAAAAACCATTTCAGATTTTTCATGCAAAAATGGCCAGAAATGTTTACTGGTTACAATTTTGCCGTATTAGTTATGGAGGGGGCTGGTATTGTCTTACCTTACAAGTCCTTATTTTTCTCTGCTATTAGGCATTTGCGAAGGTTATGTATTGAGAAGAAATTTTTTGTTTTGATGTGATTTACCCAAGAAAAATATAAATTATAAAGCGGGAGGTGGCTGGAGTCTAACGAAAAATAACCCAGAAAACAAATGAGGGCTTTTAACAATCATATTCAAACAAGAATGGGCTCAGAGATTATCAAATAAGCTAAATCTGAGATCAGACTACTCAAACCTAACCTGGGTAAAGTACCCAGTCTAGCATAATATTAAAAAAAATATAAATATATACAGTTACATAGTTACATAGCTTAAACGAACCTAATTGATGCATTTCGATCAAATAACACCAAATCCATTCAATCCTTTCAACTTTCAATCTCTATTTGGGCTCGGTTAAACGACTAGTTGGCAACCGCCTGGCAGCTCGGGCCAGGCCTTCGCTAGGCGTATTTTTGGCCACTTCTAGAACCTACAACGAACAATTTATACCTTTTCACTCATTTCTCGTTCAATATTCATCGTGTCTGGCACAGGCTAGGCCCCTGCCCGGGCACGGAAGACGTCAAATCCGTAACAAGCTCTCGTTGTGCCCCAGAAATACCCCGTGGACCCGTCCCTCCCTACACCAGCCATGCCCCACCGAAAGCCTATATAAAAACACCGGTAGTCCGAAGGGCGATAATCCGATTTGTCTATCACTGCTATGCCCGACCTCTGCCAAAGCCGCCGAAAGCAAAAAGGGTGCTTTGGTGGGGTGCGGGTGGGCCAGAAAACCTTAAGACCCTAATTTTATTTTTACCCGATTTAGTTAGCCTAGGTGAGTCAGGTACAGTATATAAATACAGAACGATCGTCCACGCAAGAAGGGCGCGAGAGCCGAAACCATAACTGAAAGGCGTCGAAATAATTACCTTGGCTGTATCTTATGTGTATAGTTATCACAAATACAGTACACGATTTGGTACGGATGAACCTTAACTTAGTATCACATGGAGCGGCACTACACACCCGACAGCCACCACAGCGAAACCCATACTGAGGAATACAAATTCCAATACGTAGATTGAACTCTCTTTTAAAAGATATTTGGCAACAGATTGCTGCCAAAGTGGAAAGAAAAATTAGAATATTTATCAAAACACTTAAAAATATTACTTAAATGTTATTAACACCCACTTTAAAGTGTATAAATAGAGAAATGTAAGTTTTAGAAGCTCAGCGGATATCCCCGCGCGAGTTCTGGTTGAGAATAGATGCCCAAGCCAGACCTTATTAGGCCAACACGGAAAGGTGAAGAACATAGATAACAAACTAACTGAAGGAAGTCGCTACTAACTCAAGGATATGCTAACTCAAACATTATCAGCGTTCATTGGGACGGAGTGACTCGATTGAAAAAATTGACCTTGCCTGTGTATACTGGTATTTTATTCATTCGCCCATTCAAATTATATACATGTATATATATATATATATATATATATATATATATATATATATATATATATATATATATATATATATATATATATATATATATATATATATATATATATACTTTTAGGGCACAATTTTTCACGGATACAGGCATTCACTAAATAGAATGGCTTTCTCACTGTTAACCAGCTTTTTTGTTATAATGAGGAAATATGAAGTAATAACAACAAAGCTGGTTAACAACGAGAAAGCCATTCTGTTTAGTGAATATATATAAATGTAAGTATATATATGCACCCACGCCTGACGTATATCTACAAGTGCATGTTGCCTTAAATACTTGTGTGCATAATTGCAGACAGGTGTACAGCTGTACGTTAGTAAGCATTGCAGTAGTCAATTCTTAGGCTTTATATTTCTTAAACAGCAGTTACAAACTAGGACAAACCTCTCCTTAAAGTTATACATTTTGTCCGTAGTACACCATACTGCCTCGCATTCTTCACTGACCCATTTACCGAAACTGGAGAAAAGGAAAAACACCTACATTCGTTTTCCTTGATCCGTCTGTTACCTCGTTAAAAAAAAATACTAGAATTAACTCAGCGAGTTAATATCTGACCAGTATTAAAATTTATAAAAACGTTCGATTAAAATATAGTCTTCGACATTAATAAATGAGAAAAAAAGTAACAGGAAGAGAAAAAAAACGCCGCTGATTCACAAATAAAAAGTGAAAGTTTAGCTCCGTTCATAATAGCTGAGCGCCTGGTAGGAAACACACTATCGAGTTACCAAACTAGTCACGTCCAAGCAAGCAACCCAAGAAAACACCCATTTCAAAGAGAGTCATATTATTTTTTTTCCAAGTGGTGAGATCTGCACGCAATCACGCTGGTACCTACGAAATTTCATTCGTAGCAGCTTCCTCGTAAATTTGTAGGCCTACTACTTTGTTACACATTAATTTATTCGTTTGCTTATTTCTGCGAAACAGGAACTGTATTTTATAGGCCTAGAAATTTCATTTATTTAGACATGTATGTTTGGGTAAGTTCTCTTATGCGATAAATAGTGATATATCTCGCAGCTTCTTCATAAACTAGTAGATCTAGGCTTACTATCGTGTCATTTTTATGTAGGCCTATCTAATGATTCGTGTTTATCCAAGTATCCCATTAAAGCTTTAAATGAGCAATTGCTTACGACAGAAAAAAACAAAATCATTCCAAGCGTGTAAAGTTCCTCTCCTCCTCCTCCTTACCTTTAGGTTTCCTTGAGTCTTGTGGGGTTCTGCCTTATAGGGGAATGGATGGGAGCGCTCCGGAGGAAACTCAACCCAAATGGTACTTTCTCTCTCTCTCTCTCTCTCTCTCTCTCTCTCTCTCTCTCTCTCTCTCTGGGTGTGTGTGTGTGTGTGTGTGTGTGTGTGTGTAAGAGTGTGCGCACGCACATTTATATATATATATATATATATATATATATATATATATATATATATATATATATATATATATATATATATATATATACATATAGATAGTAAAATAAATGTGTCTAGTCTGGGTGCGCGTGTCTGTTTCTGCGTCTGTGCGCATGTGTATGTGTATACGCATACACGGTATCAGTAAAAACCCTTGAGAAAGAATATTGAAACCCATTTCATCATCTCTCGGCGTCGGTCTAAGGACAGGATACGACTTCTGGTCGGTTTATTTTGATGTGCTCAGCCTCCGGGCCGTCCGGAGCAGAGGCGTTAAAAGGCATCGTAATACCCTTCTGAAGGATCGGGAGATAAAACCACAATAAACACATCACAAAGGAAAATACCGATTTGGTATTCTTGAACGTTTCCTGGAAATGAGTGAGGCTGATTGTTGAATTATCTTATAGCACATATCTATCTTCAAGTCGGTGAGCAACTTGGCTGAGTGCACGGTCTAGAGTTCAAGACCAAGATCTCTAGACCATGGCTGCGTGGTACGCTGTGCTGATTACATTTGTTAGATCCGTATGGTCACTCAAAGTAATCGTCTGCTCGTCCGCCCAGCTGAGAGAGAGAGAGAGAGAGAGAGAGAGAGAGAGAGAGAGAGAGAGAGAGAGAGAGAGAGATCGGCGATACAAATGCAAATTCATCATTATCAGAGAGCAATGCACCTGGAATCCGAGGAAGGAACCATGCGAAAAACCTTTTTGTGTACCGTCCACTGTACGCCATTTAAAGCATGCTGTAATCGGTAGAAGGAAAATGGCAGACGAAGTAGACATTATTAGAACTCACAGCTTAATTGTGCGACTGAAAAGTAAAAGTATACAGCCGGTGAGAGAAGACGTAACAGAGAAAAAGAGCATCGTGATTTTAGGCAAGAAGAGACTGCTTGAATGATATTGTCCGGTGAGAGGTCTCGGAATGAGACAAGCAATCTCTTGCTCTTATAGGACGGAATGTGTATGTTTGATAAACGGGGGTGCATAGACCTATATATGAAAAGTAATTATTTTCATAAACAATTTTATGAATTGTCACTTGGGTGCATAGACCTATATATGAAAAGTAAGAGTTTTCACAAGTATTTTCATGAATTGTCACTTATTAATGTCATTTACAGCTGGTAATGACTTCTGTAACTCTTCATTACTTACGGGTAATATTTCATTCGAAATCAAATAGATAGCTTAGTGGATAGGTCTAAATTACCTCTGTATCAAACCACTTCAAATCATAGGTTCGAATCTTTAACAGGGCAGATGTACTTATAAATAATTAAATAATTCCCTCGTAATTACAGTGATTCATTTCAAACTCCACATGGCGAATCCTCGTCATTTTAATATCCTGATACATAAAAAAAGTGTTAATTTTAATTTCATTATCAAGAAACCCACGTCGAAGAAACTTAATACAACGTCTTTGGTAGGATGCATCACCGGTGTTACCTTACAAAATCATATAACACTCTGGCTCACCCTAATAACTGTTCCGTGAAATCAACAGGTTACGGATACCTTGAGCTCGTGATTGGGGTGCCGAGGACAAGTTCTTTAAAAAGTGCCAAAGAGAGACGGCTCCAAGTCACGCACTTCTTCCTGCAACAACTTCACTTGCTTACGTATTCTCAGATACTTCAGTAGGGTAGTTGGTAATTTCTAACTTCAAATTACGCTTGTTTTTTCAGATGGTAAGGTTGCTTCTTTCGACAATGTAAGACTACCTACAAAACAGTTTGGAGAATTAAACGGCTGCTTGCTTCTTTCAATTGCTAGTGTCATTGTTTGACAGAACGATAACTTGGGCCTCTTGTGCGTTTTCTCTTTTTACGTTGGCAGATTAGACCATTCAATTATCTCATTTATCAGTTTATTTGTCTTTCGCTAATATTTGCTCAATCTGACACATGGGTAATTACCACCGATGTTGTTTGCCAAGATTGATTCGCCCTAGTTTACCTCCATAAAGTAAACAAACTCAATGAGCTTAGGTCCCGCAATTATCAACGATTCGGTGGACACTACACATGGTTGCAAACAAGTCAGGGACGTCCCAAAAATTCTATAAAGAGTTTTTTTTATATGAACCAAGTTTCCCATGAATACTGGGACAAAATTTATCATGGTTGCCGGTACGTTAGGGGTATCCCAAGTTTCCCAGGCCAAGATGACTTTTTTTTTTTGTAAGGGACAGGTTTTCCCATGATTGCAAGAAAGTTAGGGCTTTCAAGAGTTTTTTCCACGAAATGTTGATTTCTGATATGGGACTAAATTTCCCGTAGTTGCAGTAAGTTAGAGATAAACCACCTATTCTCCCAAACGAAAGCACTTTCTTAAACAACGAGTGACGAAGTTTTCCTCGACTTCAGAGAAGAAAAGACATTTCCAACATGGGGCAAAGTTTCCCATGACTGCAGGGAAGTCAGGGGACTCCCTATTCCCACCCCATTCCCCTCCCCCCAAGTTTCCCGTGCACAGAGGACTTTCTATTATGAGATAAAGTTACCCAAGCCAATGGAAAGGAAGTTCTGGTCAAGACGCACGAGTTCTAAAAGCTCAGTTCTTTCACCGACAGGAAGTAGAGCATCGCAGAGGTAGACTTATCTTCGTGACTCGCAAGAATTTTGAGAGGGTAAGGTTATCTAACTGAATAAAAACCGGCTCAAGAGGGATAAGGCTTTCACCATGAGAGAGAGAGAGAGAGAGAGAGAGAGAGAGAGAGAGAGAGAGAGAGAGAGTTAAACGCCAAAACAAAGGAGGATTCCGAACAACTAATCTTTTATGCTGAAAATGAGTGGCAGCCCGGTACAGAGATTGCCATCTTTATAGGCCTAAGACCAGAAACCTCTGCTAGTGGGTGGCAAAGTTAATCAAACAATGCAATTGGCCATACACCGGTCTGTTGTTACAGTGGGAAAACCACATTCACGTGCAATAAACTTGAGTTTGTAGAATACAATGCATCTGTAAAAACGTACCTAGGCCGAGAAAGGCAAGGAAAGGCAAGAATTTACCTGATGCTTCATTCAGCGGAGAAGGTCAGTCTTATCGATTGGTTCAGTTACACTTGTGGTAATCGAAGCTTTACGGTTGGGTATCGCTTTAAATGATTTCTCTCTCTCTCTCTCTCTCTCTCTCTCTCTCTCTCTCTCTCTCTCTCAACGAGCACACATTCGCATCTCATGCGTGTTGAATTTCCACAAGTCCGCATAATATCATCATATTGCTCGTATACCTAGGGTTCGTTCATGGTGACTTCTGTATTTTTAGATTTAAAATTTATATATATATATATATATATATATATATATATATATATATATATATATATATGTGTGTATATGTGTGTGTGTGTGTGTGTGTGTGTGTGTGTGTGTGTACGTGTACTCCACAGGAAAACGGAGGAAAAAACGAAGAAGAATGAAAATTCTGGTCTTAATTTGTCCAAACAGTTCCGCCCTCCATAAGGCCTCTTCTGGGGAACTTTATTGACTAAACGGTTTAGGAAAAATGTACGTCAGACAAATGTTCATATTTGACTAAATGATTTGCCTGAAATCAAAACAAATAAATATGGTAAATAGTGATTGAAGCCGTTATAGCAGTGCATGAAATATAATATTGTTTAGTACAGAGTTCATTAAATAGAAAAGGCAACAGTCTGATAAGGCTAAATAGGTTATTGTGTGAAAACCTGAATAAGTATATTACACAATTTATACTAATTTTTCATTAAATGGACAAAGATATGGTCTGCCCTGATTATACCTATTTTATGTCGAAGTTATTTTCATAACTAAATTGAATGCCAGCTGTCTCCACTAAATTTCTCTAAATGAAATTAACATTTTTGAGTAAAGCGTGTTATTTTCACCACTGAATTAGGTAAAAACAAACTCTCAAGTGTTTATTAATGGCATTGCTTGACATTCTCGTGCATTCCTTGACAGACATACGAAGGAACGCGCGCGTGGATGTAGAACAATCTCCCTTTTGGCAAAGGTATCCATCGTCCCCGAAATTTTCCTTAACATGACGGAATGAGACACCACCCAGGCGATCGAATCACGATCTATTTTTATTGGGACAGAAATAAATTCTACAAACCAATCGGCTTAAAATAAAGTCTTTTGAAGAAAATGAGCATCGACTCGCAGGAAATTCTTCACAATGACTCAGCCGAGTATAGGTCTAGGTTTTAGGTCTTGGGTCTAGGGCTAAAGGGCGACTCTCCAAACCGGCTCATTCGAGGATAGGCCTAGGGCTAAAAGGTGATTCTCCGAACTGACTCAGCTGAGTATAGGTCTAGGGCTAGAAGGCGACTCTCCGAACTGACTCAGCTGAGTATAGGTCTAGGGCTAGAAGGCGACTCTCCGAACTGACTCAGCTGAGTATAAATCTAGGGCTAGAAGGCGACTCTCCAAGCTGACTCAGCTGAGTATAGGTCTATAGGCCTAGAAGGCGACTCTGCAAACTGACTCAGCCAGGTATAGGCCTAGTGCTTGAAGGCCACTCTCCAAACTGACTCAGCCGAGTACGAATCTTAACACTGACTCAGCCAAGTATAATAGGTCTAGGGCTCGCAGGCGACTCACCACACCGAAGGATATTGGCTGAAGGTTATGTAGATCGGACCAACAGAAGGGTAGGCGGATCTGTGACGTCATTCAGGGGAACAGACAGAAATAGCTTAGATATTTCTGTCCTGACTGCAATGTCTTTTAGCGGGGACAGGATCACCGTCGATAGTACTTCTTCAGTCAGAGGGCTATTTTGATCATTTAGGACAAAACAACTCTCTCTCTCTCTCTCTCTCTCTCTCTCTCTCTCTCTCTCTTTACATCATGACTGATTCGTGTTCAGGGTAAGGTGTGTACAAAGAAATATTATCTGTTTATAGTTCTATGAAGTAAATACGTGCGTGGGTTCATATATTCCCAGTCGTTCAGGGCGTCACGCAAAAATTGTACAAAGCAAATGTGCAGTATACAAAACTCTGTTTGCATATATACATATACATATATATATACATACATATACATATATCCAGTACAAATCTAATCTAACCTTTACCGAGACAAAATCCAACGAGAAAAGCGAAGGGCCCTGTACATCCGGATGAATTTCTAATTTCGAAATCTTGAGTCATCTGCCCACCTTTTGACCAATTAAAGGAACCAGGAGCGTTTGATATTTCTTTGCCCAGTCAAGGGTGACGGCTTTAATCAGTCGGCTGGCGGGGGGCCGGCGGCGGTGGCTGCGTGGCACTGCCGTGAGAGCCCTGTATAGCTGTGTATAGCTGCATACGTATACTGGATTATACATACATGTATGGATTTATACATACTTGTATAAGCTGTGTATACTAGAATATAAATAGATGTATGGGTTTAGACATACTTGAATAAGCTGTGTATAGTGCATACGTATACTAGATTATTCATACATACATGGATCTATACATACATGTATAAATTCATACATGCATAGAATTACTGACATACATACAAAAAACAGAAGTAAAAGCACAGAAAATGTATATTGGTTGGTAATAAACCTGTCAATGAAATCATACATACATACATACATACATACATACATACATACATACATACATACATACATACATACATACATACAAAAGAGGTAAAAGTGAATAAGAAATGTTGGCCTATGTGACAGGTGCCAATATTCATCTCAATAAGACAAGCGAACAAAAAATTCCTCGAAAATATCTTTGAATGAAAAAATTAAAAAAAAAAATAAAAAAGTTCCTTACTGATCTAACAAAAAAAAAAAAAAAAAAAGAACGCAAAAAAATGAATGAAACTGAAGGAACTAATAAAAATATAAACCACCTCCAGCAACAGGTGAGAGGGACACGGCCATCCAATTTATACAGCCATCAATAACACCTCAAGACGGAGACGGCCCATTAAAATGAAGCTATATCAATATTTGCAGGTCCCTCGCGTGCGCCCTCGGGAGAAATGGGATTAGTCAAGTCTTGTCTGATAACACGCAACTTCTGCAGATGGAAGCACCCATCTCTCTCTCTCTCTCTCTCTCTCTCTCTCTCTAACCTAACTCCTTCCCCCTGCCAACTGTCCTTATCCCCACATCTTCTGTACACCTTTCATCCTCCTCCGCCACCCCCTCTCTCTCTCTCTCTCTCTCTCTCTCTCTCTCTCTCTCTAACCCACCCCTATCCTTCAAGCCTCACCCATGCAGGGTTCTGCAAGGGTTAGGCGGGGTTGGGGGGGGGGGGTTGCAAATCAAGCCACCCAGCCAGCAGTCATGAATGCAAACCGGTAAACGAGCGTATAAAACTCCATAAACACCCAAGAAGCAAAAGGCGAGGCGGAAGATCGCACGAAGATCTCGAAAGAAGAAGAAGAGGAATGTTGCAGTGACGTATGAATGTACGAAGGGGAAATAGGATTATCCCCAGAGACATTCGTGACACGAACGAGAAGTTGGAATTATAGAGGGAAAGCGAATTCGTCGAGTGTAATGTTGAACAACAATAAAGTCTGGTGCTGTACAATTAGACTAAAGCGGAGGGAGAGAAGATAGAACGGAGTTGAGAATGAATCAAAAACAAAAATAATCAAGAATTCATATAATCATATAAAAACAAGTAAAAAATGCGCCCCAAGTTTCTTCGGCGCAATCGAGTTTTTTGTACAGCCGCTACGCCGTATAATTAAGGCCACCGAAAACACATCTATCTTTCGGTGGTCTCGGTATAATGCTGTATGAGTCGCGGCCCACGAAACTTTAACCTAGGCCCGGTGGTGGCCTATCCCATATCGTTGTCAGAAGCACGATTATGGCTAACTTTAACCTTAATATAAAATAAAAATTACTGAGGCTAGGGGGCTGCAATTTGGTATATTTGATGACTGGAGGGTGGATGATCAACATACCAATCTGCAGCCCTCTAGCCTCAGTAGCTTTTAATATCTGAGGGCGGACAGAAAAAGTGCGGACAGAAAAGAGTGCGGACGGACAGAGAAAGCCGGCACAACAATTTCCTTTGACAGAAAACTAAAAACGAAGGAGAAAAACGGAGAATTCCGGAAGCAAACAATAACAATACCAAACGTAACAGATCACAGATAAATCACAGACCGCGAACACATGTCAACGATGAAACGTCCTGGGGTCCTTCCCCCCAACAAGGAAAACAAATCTCGTGTCGCATGGCAGCAATGGGAGAAGCTACGAGGGTAATTGTGAAGCCTCCTTCCTCCCTCCCCTCCCTACTCCGTACCCCACCTCACAAACCCCTACACACACACGCAAACACACACAAGCTAATTCCCGAATTGCAGAAGTTACGTCACGCAAATTCCGAGATCGCTGACTGCACCAGAGAGATGGGAGGGCATGAAAGGAAGCCATCTGAACACAGGGTCACCTCGGGTTCTTGGATAAAGACAATACAGTAATAGCCTGACTGGATGCACTGCACAGTCTAGATCGTACAAAACAGATCTCGGTTATTGAGTCTAGAAGTTTCCTTTGGTGCTGGAATATAAGCCATGACTTTTTTTTTTTAGACTCAAACTGATTTTTAAAGCCTAGATACCAAAGACTATTGCAAAAGAAACGTGCACTGTTATTATTATTATTATTATATTATTATTATTATTATTATTATTATTATTATTATTATTATTATTATTATTATTATTATTATTATTATGCATAAAGCTTCTAATATCCATATTCGGTAAAAAGGGGAAAACAAGAAATAAAGTTGAAAAATAAATAGATTATTGAATAAATGAATGTAAATAATAGCTCAGAAGAAACCAGTGCAATGGTGGGTTGATTCGAAACATATTTTATATATTACTTTCGTTGAGTAAGCGCACTGGCAACGCTGAGTGAAAGCCATCATGTTATATTTATGCGGTGCTGACAACATATGTGCTTTTAACACTTGTATACTTGTGTGCAAATATGCTTATTTTTACACACACACACACATCTCTCTCTCTCTCTCTCTTTATATATATATATACATATATGATAGTACACCAACAACTAATTTATACAGAGAGAGAGAGAGAGAGAGAGAGAGAGAAACGCAACGTCAAACCGTCAACGACGACAGGCATGGCAAAACGGTCTATGTGTCGCCAGTTGACATAATCGATAAAACCCACGACCACGGACAAAAAAAAGAACAAAAAATCTCAATACTTCAGTTAAAAAAAAAATATAATCCCAAGTTAAAAAAAAAAAAACATTCCCTTAACACTAGTGAAACAGGAGTCAAGCCTCGTTTTCGCAGCTCGTTTTACAAGCGATACGTATATAATCCTTCTAAAGCGGATATTACGGAGTCGATGCATCACCATCCCCCCGAATAAAATGATTAATAAAATGATTATCTGCCTCGTGAGGTTGCCCGAAATAATGATTGGCGTAGACGCCCGCCTTTGTTCCAGCGACGGCCTGCGAAAAGGCTTCACGCTCCGGTGGCGCCACTAGACCCATTCTGGGGAGGATGAAGAAATTATTGACAGGCCGCTGTGACTTAGTACTACTGTTACTGCTACTACTACTGCTGCTACCACTGCTGATAATCAGGTTGCTACTGCTGCTGCCGGATCTGCTGCTCTGGACACGCAACTGTGACTTAGGACTACTAATACTGCTCTAGACGGACCACTGTGACTACTGCTACTGCTATTATTGATATTGCTTACTGCTACCGTTTCTGCTCTTGACAGGCCACTGTGACTACTGCTACTACTGTTACTATTACTGCTACCTGCTTACTGCTGCTAAACGGGTTGCTACTACTGCTGACACTTCTGCTCTTAACAGGCCACTGTGATATACTGCTGCTGCTGTTACTGATACTGCTTACTTACTACTTGCTACTGCTGCTGCATTCGTTTAAGGGTGAAAATGATGTAGCATTGTTGCTGCTAATATCAATGCTAGTAATTTTGGATGTTGCAATGATACTACTACTGGTACTTCTACTACTACCACTACTGCTATTTTAATAGCAATAATAGTGATAGTAATAACTACTCTAGTGGATGTGATACTAATACTAATAAAGGAAACTTTGAACATCACTGACCATATAGTATTATATAGGACTAATGATGGTTTGGTTGGGTAACTACACATAATCTTTCTTCAGTTAAGAAATTTATTCACATTGTGAAAATTCGCTGCGATGGTTCTACAAAAAGAACCTTAATATTCCATAAAAATGGACATCGGTCTAAAAAAACCTAGGCGTGACTGCTATAATATTCAGAGTCAGAAAAAAGCCTATGTTAGAATAATAAAATAAAATTATAATCTTATTTAAAAGTGATATCCAATCCATAATTCGCATTATTCCGTTACAGTAATCGTAGGTCTATCAATCTGAAAGCTAAAAATATCGTGGTCAGAGCCTGACCAGTATGGTGATCTCACCTCGGCCTTCAATCGCTGTAAAATTTGTATCATTCTGATAACTGAGAGTATCATTCTAACCATTTACAGTATCATTCCGATAACTGGCGGTATCTAATTCATAGTCAGTGCATAACGAGCATTCCGCAAAGTCCATAACTGGACTTTTTGTTGCTCGGGAGTGAATGAGTTGAGCGAGGTGCGTTCTCAAGGCCAAAGAGTACTAAATCCAGGATCACGGAAGCGCATTTTGTAGGGCGCTCATTCCTCTGTAAGCAAACCCGCGGGTCTTCATTTCATGCAATGAACGACGATGCTCTTGCAGTATTTAGTCACTAATGCTAAGAGTCTACGTCAATATGACTTCCATAATCATGATTTTGTCTATTCTAAGATCAAACTAGGACACGTTACGTCATTTTCCTTTGGACTGCATATGGCCGGGGCCGTGAAAATTTCAATCAATAAAAAAAAAAAAAACATGGAGGAAGCGAATGGACTTGTCACCAGCAAGCAAGTTACAGCGAATTCCCTGTAAGGAGAGGGTCTCCGAGGGGTTAAGTTGACTTTACAGGTATTTATTTCAAGATGAACTGGTCCGACTAGAAGCCAAGGCCTCGGGGGCGGAGGCGGGGAGGGGAGGGATGGAGGAGGGAGGAGGGAGGGGAACGGAGGAGGTAGGAGGGAGAAAGTATCAGGACCCACGCAAAGAACACTCCTCGGCGCGCGAATAAATAAACACTATTTGCTTTGCGCCGAACGCTGCCAAATCTATTTTTCGACGCCTTATCGGCTGAGGCGATTCTATCCCAAATTGATGTCAGTTTATATATATATATATATATATATATATATATATATATATATATATATATATATATATATTTTCTCTCACGAGTTGGCAGTTTAGACCTATTAGTAATTGATCATCATTATTATTTCTTGTTTACAAAATCAGTCGTATGTTTTATGGAGTTTTGTTGATGCACACACACACACACATTTTATATATATATATACAGTATATATATATATATATATATATATATATATATATATATATATATATATATATATATATATATATGTGTGTGTGTGTGTGTGTGTGTGTGTGCATGTGACTTTGTTGTAAACACAACAGTTCAAAGTTATTATCCAGTCACGCATTCACGCCATCAGCGTTACGTATAGTTATAATAATTTGTTCTCAGATCACAAACACGCACGCTGGTATTTGGTTCCCGAGCGCACACCACGTACACATGTGTATGTGCTTGTATGTTCGTGTGTTTGCTTGTGTAGCACATGTGTCAGTATGTGCTCACTTGATTTTATTGCTTTCGATGGTGGGAATGTGAAAATGACTTGACCAGTTTAACCCAAGTCAAGTCTACGTTTCAGTATTTCAGAGTTTTTAAGATGAAATTTATCGCAATAAAGAGCAACATGGGTACATAAGCGCATGCTATACATACACATATACATACATACATACACAAAGACAAACACACACACACACATATATGTATATTTATATATATGTATATGTATATTAATACATAAATTTATATATATAATATAAAAATTATATATATATATATATATATATATATATATATATATATATATATATATATATATATATATGTATGTATGTATATGTATCCGTAAGGGTCAACATAATATTGACCAGAGTTCCATTTAATTTGAAGTGCAAAATGCATAATCAGCATTGTACCTATAATCTGGAGAGAGAGAGAGAGAGAGAGAGAGAGAGAGAGAGAGAGAGAGAGAGAGAGAGAGAGAGACTCATATGTATGATATCCTATTTGAAAAACACATTCCCACTTGAAATGAAAAGACACAGGAATGTAAAAGAGAGAGAGAGAGAGAGAGAGAAGAGAGAGAGAGATAAGCCTTCACGCATCTGTGCCACGTTGCATTAAAGCTCCAATAAAGAGCGGGAGCAATAATTATTTCCCGGGGAAAAAAAAAAAGAAGAAGCCAGACGACGGGACTTATTTCAACCGCTGACTTCAGCGGCAGCGAGTCACTTCTTCCCTAGGCTTCCCTCCTGGTTGCATCTGTCCGTCCGACGTTCGGGGTATTTCGGCAGTCTCTTGTATAGCCGGTGCCTGGCCATGCCCTCCCTGCTTACACCCCTCGAGGCATCGGCAGCAGCAGCAGCAGCAGTGAAGGCGTGTCTCTCTCTCTCTCTCTCTCTCTCTCTCTCTCTCTCTCTCTCTCTCTCTCTCTCTTCATATGAAACCCAACCCGATGCTCGTAGTTCACCCTTCATCAGCCCGCGGGAATTCACGGGGTCCAGGTGGCTGCTGACTGGCTGGCTACCTGGCTTTGATACGATGCGGAAATAGATTCAATGAATAAGCCAGTCACCAGCTCTCACACGCTTGCCTTGCACGCACGTGTTTATATATATATATATATATATATATATATATATATATATATATATATATATATATATATATATATATAATTGTGTGTGGTGTTTCAATATCATGAGCTATATAAAGTCACGTCACTCACGAGCTCTTATTTTGTGTAGTAGGCCTATGTGTGGGTGAACTGGCTTTGTATTAGTCAAGTTGTCCGCGCGTGTATAAATTTTAATTAATAATTCATAGCCTATAATCATATACAAGAACTTTTAAATATATCTAAAAGCAAACACCGAGTCTTTTAACCCTTTAACCTACTTTCCTCGGTGTTCCTCCACTTCCAACACCTGTGCCGCAGAAGAAGAAGAAGAAGAAGAAGAAGAAGAAGAAGAAGAAGCAGCATCATCCGAACGAAAACATCATCTCGAACGTCGCATCATTATACATTTAACGACAACATACACATTCTCACACACACACACACACTTCCATCACGCAATGGAGATGCCACCATATATACACGCTAACATCAGCGGCGCTATCTAGCGAGCGGGAGCGCATCCGCTATCATAATCCACGCTGTGACCGGAAGCGTATTGTCACAAATAACAGCGAGTTCGGTTTTGTTGACTTTCTTTTATCTCTACTACGTTTCCTGCCTCTTATCTACCGAACTCCCTGCTCACTCTCACACACCCACGCACGTACCTACGTCCACGCACGTACACACCCACGCACATACACACACACACACAAACACACACTGCAGGGAAAAGGTATAGGAAAGATACAGTCGGGATGAAGCTTGATAAACTCGTGAGAGGTTTGACGAATTGGTTTTTCTGGGGCGCGACAGGTTGTTTTAGAAGGGGTGTGATAAACTATATATACATGCGGGGGCTTGAGGCCGTGGTTGATAAACTACCGGCGGCCGGTTGTTTTTGAGAAAAGTCTGATAAACTGATTTCGTTGGGGTGTTCTCTCTAGACCGTTGCAGTTGTTTTGATAGACCGATCTCGTGGACGGTGGAGGATTTGGTTTAATAAACCGATCTCGCGGTTATTTTGGGAGCTGTTAAACCGCTCTGTGGGGATGAGCGTTTGGTACGATAAACCACGAAGGGGGTCTGGCTTATTCTTATGATGAATTTTTTTTTTTTTTCGGGGAGGGAACGTTGGGATACATTACTTTGATTAAAATATAGGGCGTGGGCGAATGCTGATAAACAGGTGAGGGTAGGTTTGATAAACCGCTGGGGGTAGGTGTTTCATTTGATAAACCGTGGGGGGTGGTGGTCTATTTAATAAACCGTGATGGGTCTGATACTTAAATTCGAAGCCCGTTGCTGTAATATAGTCTTTTAGTGACTCCATTACAGCAGTAGGTCTATTATTGTTATCGCCATTCATAACGAACATGCAATCTAATTGAAAAATCCAAGCTTTAGAAAAGTTTATTATTATTATTATTATTATTATTATTATTATTATTATTATTATTATTATTATTATACAATACACCAGTTTATTGGTTAAAAATCTTTAAAGAACTATTGGTCTGATGACAATACATTTAACGTAATTTAGCGTAATCGCCACTTCCGTCTGCATGAGCTGCCATTTCTTATCGCGTTGCATCCCTTTGTCACTAATGAGGAAAAAGCGAAATAGCCAGCAGGGGCGTGGCTAAATTTGTCCCTACCGCCATGTCTCCTATGCTCTGCCCATGAGAATATTATTAGGCCGAGTGTGCCAGTCTCACAATTCCATTTCGAAATTACCAGCAGATTGCATCGAAACGAAGGCGCATTTCTTGTAAAGGATTCCTGTGAGGGAAAGATTATGAGAGAGAGAGAGAGAGAGAGAGAGAGAGAGAGAGAAACTCAGGAGCAATAAGCCCTTCATATAGCTGTACAGAGAGAGAGAGAGAGAGAGAGAGAGAGAGAGAGAGAGAGAGACTCAAGAGCAATAAACCTTCCTGCATCTGTACAGAGAGAGAGAGAGAGAGAGAGAGAGAGAGAGACAGGAGCAATAAACCTTCCTGCATCTGTACAGAGAGAGAGAGAGAGAGAGAGAGAGAGAGAGAGAGAGAGAGAGAGACTCAGGAGCAACTGAACTTCATGCAGCTGTAAACACACGCACACACACACACACACACACACACACACACACACACAGAGAGAGAGAGAGAGAGAGAGAGAGAGATTGCTACAAGTTATCGCAGCAGGCACGCGAGCTACTTTTCAGGTTTATTGGTCTAAACTTCACTTTTAATGAGGGCTTTAACGGCGACAAGAGAATGGCGGTGGGCGCCAGTCACCAGCGGAGTGGCGTGGCGCTCCTTGTTAGACGCATGTTGCTTCAGGTCGTGACTGAAGCGTCAACTAATTGTTTTATGTGTCTGTGTTATTAGAGTAGGTATATATAACCGCATTTGCCTTCTCATAGGTGACGGTTATGTAGGAGTGACTATAGAGAGAATATATTTGCTGAATCATCTGCTGAATCGAGGCTGTAGTTCATTTATAGGAACTGCCTAAACATTAATAGCTTCATACACCTACACACAAGGTATATATTATATATATATATTATATATATGATACAAAATATATATACATATATATATATATATGATATATGAATAAATATATATAATATATATATATATATAGAAAGAGAGAGAATATACATATATTTATATTACAATATATAAATGTATATATATATATATATATATATATATATATATATACACACATACACACACCACACATATTATGTGTGTGTATGTATGTGTGTGCGCGCGCGCGTAACAGTCACGAATCCACCGAGGACAAAACCAGATTAAAACCACTGATCAGAAAGCATCCTCACGGAATAAAGTAGGTCATAAATTTTCCTTTTTCATACATCAATCCCACTTGAATGTCGTGTCATTAATGCTCGGGAGATTCTAATACCGCAAAAAAAAAAGCTAAAAAAAAAAGCGCGCTTAAATAAAAAAAAAAAAATGGCAAAAAATCTATACAACAGAATCACCAAACACAAAGCACAGGTATGCGGTTGGATGACACTGTCAAGCGTACACACACACACACACACACACACACACACCTGTGTATATGTGTGTATCATACACTCTTATGAGCCTGATGGCCAGAGCACACAACAACGGATCGATTCCAATTGACGACGACTCTCTTTTCTCTCTCTCTCTCTCTCTCTCTCTCTCTCTCTCTCTCTCTCTCTCTCTCTTTCTTTCTTTTTGCTTCATCGGCCGCGTATCAGGTGACCTCATAAACTGGTCTGGTCTCTATGAAAAATGGTAAGGTGAAAACACAAACTTTATGTGATGGCGGTGTCACACGGCACTTTCTCTCTCTCTCTCTCTCTCTCTCTCTCTCTCTCTCTCTCTCTCTCTCTCTCTCTCATTCCCTGATATATATATATATATATATATATATATATATATATATATATATATATATATATATATATATATATATATATATACATATATATTTATTTGTGAGTTTGCTCTTCAGCAAAAGCGGCTGATTGTACCACCCGTTAGGGTACCCCGTCCTCTATCTAATCCACGGAAACTAGTAATCCCTTTAAGAGTATACGGTTCAACGATCATTTCTCCAAATGCCACTTCTAAGCTTTGGATTTCTTTCCAGCCTCTGTTTTCCCCTACTCCATACCCTTTCTTTCTTCAAGAGTCGAAAAGGTCTACAGGTTTCTGCCCATCTGAACCCAACTTTCCTTTCTTTTCATTTCCTTGTTTCTTCGGGCCTGGGCTAGAAAAGGACATTTGGTTTGCCGTGCAATTGTCCTTTACTTTTAATTGACAAAAAAGCGTGTCTCTTACCCAGGGGGGTTGGGGTGTTGAGCCTTTGCTTTGTCCCCTGTGTAAACCTTATACCAGTGGGAGAGGAATTCCACTGGCGAAATTTCCACCGAACAATTTGATTTTGTATAAATTAATGTTATTGCATACGCCTATATAGCAGAAACTTATGGGGAGAAATTTTGGTACTTTATATACATACATATACTGTATATATATACACATATATATAAGTATATATATGTATATATATGTGTGTATATATATATATAATATATAATATATATATGTATATATATATATATATATATATATATATATATATATATATATATATATATATATATATATATATATATTTATTTCTGACTCGCATCAGGATCAACCCAGGTCTTTCAACTGAAAGACGAGACTGCTGCCAACCAAACCACACAAATCATAAAAAAAAACACCTGGGTTCGATTCCGATGGCAGTCAGAAATTTATTTCAGTTCCACACGTGATTGTGTGTTGATTATATATATATATATATATATATATATATATATATATATATATATATATACACATATATATATACATATTTCTCCAAGGGCAGAATAATGCGTATTAAACCAATGCGCACTTCATCAATTAAGGCGAACATAATATTTTGAGAACATCTTCAGAATCGCAACTCTAAAGCGCAGTTTCAGACGGAAGGGACATAAGGTAAAAAAATAATAATAATAATAATAAAAAAGTGACAATAATGAGGAGGAAAGTTACTTATTTATAAGTTCCTGGTGCTTAAGGAACGGTGCTTCTGGTCCGTTTCAAACAACGTAGAGGACGGAACTTTAGGTTCCTTTTTTTTTTATATGAGTTTGTTGTTCTAAACACATTTCTCATCTTTCTTTTTTCTTTTATTCTGTTTTCCAAAGCGAGGTTCAAATGCCTGTGATGGACGAAGCGATAAAATTGAACACGGGTGCTGACTAATGACGTGAATTGTTTTCAGTGTACAGGTATGTAGTACGTATGTATATATATATATATATATATATGCGTATATTCATATGTGTAGATATATGTATATAAACATATAGTACACACACACATATATATATATATATATATGTGTGTGTGTGTGTGTACACTTATAAATATATAATTCAACACATATATAAATATACATAGGCTATATATATATATATATATATATCTATCGCCTGACAATTAACAAAAATAAAAAAAAAAACACCAAAACCTTCCGATCAAGCAAACTGCGTAAAATAAATTCCACGAAAGCAATTCTGTCTCAGAGCTCAAAAAAAAAAAAAAATAAAAAGACTAACAGACGTTCTTTGCTCAAACTTGCTTGAGCCGAAGCCCTGCCAACAAGTCTTTATTACGCAACGGGCAGAAGAAACCAAACGCATAATAATAATAATTCTTTTGACAGACACGAGGTGCTTATGTCGTGTGATAATCTGCGCGATCTATTCGCAATGTAAAAGTTATATATATTCTTGCCCGACGGGATCTTGTGTCAACGCCTGGATGTAAGGTCGAAGATCCTCTTGTCCTGTGACTCGAGGTGAGTCATGACGGAGAAGAGTGGGAGGGGGGTGGAGGAGAGGACAGGGTGGGGGGCGATGGCGGTCATGGGGATGTTTTATGCAAATGGGACATTACTTCCGCAAATGGGACACATTTCACAAATAGGACACTCATTTCCCGCAAATGGGACACTTATTTCCGCATATAGGACACACTTATTTTCGCATATAGGACACACTTATTTTCGCAAATGGGTACTTATTTCCGCAAATAGGACACACTTATTTCCGCAAATGGGACACATTTCCGCAAATTTATTTCCGCAAATAGGACAATTTCCGCAAATGGGACACACTTATTTCCGGGACAAATAAATAGGACACACTTATTTCCGCAAATGGGACACACTTATTTCCGCAAATGGGACACTTATTTCCACAATAGGACACTTATTTCACTTATTTCCGCAAATAGGACACACTTATTTCCGCAAATGGGACACACTTATTTCCGCAAATGGGACACGCTTATTTCCGCATATAGGACACACTTATTTCCGCAAATGGGACACACTTATTTCCGCAAATGGGACACACTTATTTCCGCAAATGGGACACTTATTTCCGCATTATTTCCGCAAATGGACACACTTATTTCCGCAAATGGGACACTTATTTCCGCAAATAGGACACACTTATTTCCGCAAATGGGACACACTTATTTCCGCAAATAGGACACACTTATTTCCGCAAATGGGACGCACTTATTTCCGCAATGGCACTTATTTCCGCAAATGGGACACACTTATTTCCGCAGATTGGACACACTTATTCTCACAAATGGGACACACTTTTTTCCGCAAATGGGACGACACACTTACTTCCGCAGCGAAAACTTTGTCAGATGGGATTCTGAGATTCAATCGAGTTTTCTGTACAGCCGCTACAGCGTATAATCAAAGCCACCGAAATTAGGTCTATCTTTCGTTGGTCTCGGTATAATGCTGTATGAGCCGCGGCCCATGAAACTTTAACCTGGCCCAGTGGTGGCCTGTCCTACACCGTTTCCAGAAGCACGATTATGGCTAACTTTAATCTTAAATAAAATAAAAACTACTGAGGCTAGAGGGCTGCAATTTGGTATGTTTGATGCTTGGAGGGTGGATGATCAACGTACCAATTTGCAGCCCTCTAGCCTCAGTGGTATTTAAGATCTGAGGGCGGAGAGAATAAAGTGCGGGCGGACAGACAAAGCCGGCACAATAGTTTTCTTTTACAGAGAGCTAAAATGGGATCTTTCCTAGATAGTGAAACCCCCAAGGGTTTTGGGGGGTCGTTATTTAAGCCTAATATTTCTTGGGGATCGTTATCATTATGATATTTACAGTCTTTTGTTTATGTTTTTACGGTCATCCCCAGCGGGCTGGTACTAAACACCCCGCAAAGGCGGATACATACCGGGTTAAAACCCACGGGGGGGTCATTATCTGGGAAAGATCCCAAAAATAGAAAGAAAGTTGTCTGCTAAATCAGTCGGGGAAAAGAGGCTTAAATCTGTCTGTGAATGTCTGTCAATCTGTCTGTATGCTTCCCTCTGCTTTCGTCTGTCAGCCTCACTGCTTGTGTGGCTGTCGCTTGCCTGTCCGTATTTTATGTCTGTCTGTCTGTCTCTCTGGTTTTCAGTGATATTTTGACTTAAAAGGAATGAATAAACAACAATATATATATATATATATATATATATATATATATATATATATATATATATATATCCTCTCTCTCTCTCTCTCTCTCTCTCTCTCTCTCTCTCTCTCTCTCTCTCTCTCTCTCTTAATTAATCTGCATTTAACATATGGTTATTAAGCGTCTTCACCTGAAAACAAAAATAATAATTTATATTCTAAGAATAAATAAATTC
>NC_089782.1:37113821-37141321 GCF_040412425.1 Macrobrachium rosenbergii
TGTGTGTGTGTGTATGCGCGCGTGCGTGCGTGTCCTTAAAACAACAAACAAAATTAACATTAAAAACTCCTCAACAGACCGTACCATCCATTCTCACATCTATTTACTTTCTCTTTCATTTTCGGTCACAATATCGTCACTTTGCGACCAAATATGGGCATCAGCCTCGTCATCGTATGATTACCGATGAGTAAGCATCAGCGAGAGAGAGAGAGAGAGAGAGAGAGAGAGAGAGAGAGAGAGAGAGAGAGAGAGAGAAGGGAGGATGAGTCACGCGAAAACGTACGATCTGAAGATAAGATATTTTTGAAATCTTCTTTTGGACTGATTCACTCTTAGTTTTTTTTTCTTATTCTATCGTAGGATCAGTAGTAGTGTGGCTTTTTTTTTTTTTTTTTAAGAAATAAGATCGTAAAGTGCAACATTGAATTCCACGAAACTGTCTTTTTTTTTTAAACCACGGGAATTGGTTATATCGCTTGAATCACAAATATTCCTCCAAAAATTCTATATTATACCAACGCAAATGTTTCTTAATAAGCTCTGTATTTACTGTTTATTTCATTTTGAATTCGAACTATTCCATTTTTTTTTCGTGAGGTACCGACGACAGCAAAAAAAAAAAAAAAGTAAAAAATGCGCCGAAGTTTCTTCGGCGTAATCGAGTTTTCTGTAAATAGTATAATCAAGGCCACCGAAAACAGATCTATCTTTCGGTGGTCTCGGTATAATGCTGTATGAGCCGCGGCCCAGGAAACTTTAACCATGGGCCGGTGGCGACCTATCCTATGTAGTTGCCAGAAGCACGATTATGGCTAACTTTAACCTTAAATAAAATCAAAACTATCGAGGCTAGAGGGCTGCAATTTGGTATGTTTGATGATTGGAGGGTGGATGAGAAACATACCGATCTGCAGCCCTCTAGCCTCAGTAGTTTTTAAGATCTGGGGGCGGACAGAAAACTATTGTGCCGGCTTTGTCTGTCCGTCCGCACTTTTTCTGTCCGCACTTTTTCCTTCCGCCCTCAGATCTTAAAAACTACTAGGGCTAGAGGGCTGTAAATTGTTATGTTGATCATCCACCCTCCAATCATGAAATTTAACAAATTGCAGCCCCCTAGCCTCAGTAGTTTTTATTTTATTTAAGGTTAAAGTTAGCCATAATTGTGCATCTGGCAACGATATCGGCTAGGCCACCACCGGGCCGTGGTTAAAGTTTCATGGGTCGCGGCTCATATAGCATTCTACCGAGAACACCGAAAGAGAGATCTATTTTCGGTGGCCTTGATTATGCGATGTACAGAAACTTAACTGCGCCAAAGAAACTTCGGCGCATTTTGTACATGTTTAAACCGACAGTACTCTCTGGAAAAATCCCTATTAAAGGTCTTGTAAAACTTATTTAAAGATGACTTATAAATATAACGTGTATATATTTGATGATAATAAAATTATCATTATAAGTAATGGCAATGGGTTTTAGTAATTAGCATACAGCTGTATATAATGTCTGCAGTCAGCTGTCATGGAATGCAAATCATAAACTCATGTTAACCAGGTTCGCTTACGCGCGCGCGCACTCACACACACAAACACACGCACCCGTACATTCGTAATTTACTTCAAATGCAATTATCATTCACGCAAATTTTAGCATACCAACCAAACTTCAAGACAGGTGTGTAAAAGACCATTGATTGAGTTGCGTCTGCTGCCGTCATGTTTGTAAAGATATAACTGATTCAGTACGATTTCTTGCTAATAGAGTGTCTTAGATCACTAAGCAAGTAAGTATTTCCTGTCCAGAGATACGTAACAGATCAGTATTGAGCGAATAGCATTTCCTACCGAGATATTATTAAAAGATAATTTCTTATCATCGGCGGTTTCGAGAAACGTATTCAAGCTTGAATTGAATATAGAATTTAGGCCGAAGGTCAAGAACTGCGACCGATGAGGTCATTCTGCGCTGACACGGAAATTGACGGTAAAAAGTTTAAAAGGTGTAACAGGAGGAAAACCAACGCAGTTGCACGGTATGGAAGAAGTGCAAAGTCAGACAGAAGAAATGAAAGGAGGTACAGTAAATGGAAGGAAAGGGGTTGCAGCTAGGGATCGAGGGCACGCCGCAAAGAATCTCAAGTCATGCCTACATTGCACCGAATGAGGTGCACTGACGGCGCTAACCCCTCCTACGGGGATATTCAAGGTTGGATCATGATGGGTTTATCATAATGAAAGAATAGCGGCCCACTGTTTTCGGAGAGGAAAGTTTTTCTTTGAATTTAAATAACACAGTTGCTGAGTCACTTAGAAAAAAACAGTCATGTGAACTTAGTATACACATACTCCACATTCGCAAGAGTCTGTGTAAATACATTATTTTGGCAAGTGATGTTTCAGTCACTGAAATCTTGATCACATCTCAAATTCTAAGAGAATGCGTCGTGCTGAGAAGTAAACAGGGCATTGAAGTAGATACGTAAAAAAATGCGTCGAAGTTTCTTCAGCGCAATCAAGTTTTCTGTACGGCGTACAATCAAGGCCACCGAAAATAGATCTATCTCTCGGTAGCCTCAGTATAATGCTGTATGAGCCGCGGCCAATGAGTCTTTAGTCACTGCCCGGTGGTGGTCTGTCCTATATCGTTGCCAGATGCACGATTATGGGTAACTTTAACCTTAAAAAAATAAAAACTAATGGGGCTAGAGGGCTGCAATTTGGTATGTTGGATGACTGGAGGCTGGATGATCAACACACCAATTTGCAGTCCTCTAGCCTCAGCAGTTTATAAGATCTGAGGGCGGACAGAAAAAGTGCGGACGGACAGACAAAGCCGGCACAACAGTTTTCTTTTACAGAAACTAAAAGAGATATTAAGCAACAAATAAGTGTTTGTACAGAGTGGTATATCTTGACGTCATATTTAAAAAAAAAAAAAAAAATTTTTTTAAATCTTACCAAATCTGAAATTCTAAGTTAATGTGTACTTCTGTAATATAAACAGTACTTTAAAGTAAAAGAGATATTCAGAATATTAAGAAACAAGTAAGTCTTGCTACTGAATGGATTATCTTGATGTAATACTTTCCAATTTTTTTAAGAATTTAAAAAATATCTTTAATTCGATAAAGTAATCCTCACTTGAAATTTCGAACCCAAAAATTTAAAAAAAACTTGAAAAAAAGACACCGACATTGCTGGGATCACAGCTGGGGATGGAAGAGAGAGAGAGAGAGAGAGAGAGAGAGAGAGAGAGAGAGAGAGAGAGAAACAAACGTGGGTGGGAAGGACTCATCTAAATCTATCACATACTTGAAAACGGACCAGGGTGGGCCTCGACGAGGTAATGTGAATATTATCTCGTCGAGGCCCTCCGGTCTGAGTGAAACCACTCTTAAGGTGTACTCTCTCTCTCTCTCTCTCTCTCTCTCTCTCTCTCTCTCTCTCTCTCTCTCTCATAAAAAGAGTGGTATGTAAACAGTAGATAAATAAAACAATAAAAAAAATCGAATCCATCTCCTCTCAAACACACGAATCGAGAATTGTATCTTTCAATTTTCCACCTCCGGTAATTGATTATCAAGAGCCTACGTGCCTGTACCAGGGTATAGTGAGATATAACACGGTTGCTGAAGCACCCCCACCATTACATCCCCTTACCCCCAGCTCCTCCATCTTACCACTCCCACCCCTACTCCTATTTTTACTGCCGTCTCCCTCTCTCACACCGTCCGTACCTATATACTACCTTTCCCGAGCTGGTGTCTTCAATTGCACGGAGTCTTGCACGGACGTTCTCGTACGTCGTGGCCGTTTCCGTGCTATCTTTCGAGAGTGAAGTTCTCTTTTTATCGTATTCTCTTCACTTACTCCTCGTCTCTGTTCTTTAAATGCGATTATCATCAATTTCTCTCATCTCCTCCCTTTTTCGCTTCCGTGCGAAGACGGGAGAGAATCACGCCACACCTGCTTGGTCGTCTTATTCTGTGTATCTCTTCTTCTTCTTCTTCTTCTCCTACTCCTACTCCTTCTTCTTCTTCTTCTTCTCCTCCTACTTCTTCTTCTTCTCCTTCTTCTTCTCCTACTCCTTCTTCTTCTCATTCTTCTTCTTCGTCTCCTCCCCCCAGCGTTTGGCAGACGCGCAGAATTCCATTCATTCTTCATCATTATATTTATCTGCTCCGTAATCACCGATCAGTCACCTTCATTGTCTCGAAGGTATGCTCGTAGCTCATGCTTCCTGTGTGTTTCATTTAGCTTGGCTTGCGGGATGGATCTCGATTGCTACCACGTATGAGTTATAGATATATAGTGTATATGTATATGTATATGTATATGTATATGTGTATATATATATATATATATATATATATATATATATATATATATATATATATATATATATATTTACAGAGTATATGGAAAGTGAAACACTGGAGTGAAAAATGCAAGATCTTTCCTTTTATTCTGAGTTATTTTTAAACAAACTACAAACACACACACACATATACATGTATTTAAAAGGAGCTACACCCTTTATGAGCAAAAAGACGAATACAGAGAGAGAGAGAGAGAGAGAGAGAGAGAGAGAGAGAGAGAGAGAGAGAGAGAGAGAGAGAGAGAGAGAATTTTACAGAAAACTCCTTCAATCTCACACATCGCTACCACGCACATTAGTCTCACAAACACCTAAGTATTTATCCAACCAACTTTTCCTCAAAATAATCGTCGTACATGACACCACTCAATACCGTCAGCGTATCTGTCATCTCACGCTGCACCAGACCTGCCTGCCCGCGCATCTAATTCGCGGAAAATGCAAGTAATGTCGAACTTACTACACGAGTGACATCTGTTAACCAGTACTTTTGACAAGTGAATGTAGGTAACACGCCACGCCCGTCCCGCTGCGGAGTCATGTAACCGATCGCGAGATGGTTCTCTCTCTTTGCGCAGAGTAACAAGGAGAGGAATTTTATATAAAAATATAAATATATATATATTTGTTAGTATGTATGCAGTATTAATCTTTAACCTACGAATTCACGAATGAATGAGAATACATAAACTTATCAAAACAAAGATAAACTCGTAGAAAAACTGAAAATAGGTAAACCTACAGCTACGGTTGGTCTAAGGCTCATGAGTATTTTGATAATCCTATTCGTATGCTTATTATTTATTTCAGGACCCTTTCAGAATTCAGTAGCAATTCTCTCCATTCTAATGGAACCAGAGTTCTAAAATATAAATAGAATGTATTGAATTTGGAATTGATCTAGGCCAGTGATATATTCAGCACATGGTTTAACTGCAGAAACACCGGGAGAATTTTGACTATGAGAGAGAGAGAGAGAGAGAGAGAGAGAGAGAGAGAGAGGTGGCAAAATAAGCGTGACAAGATGGGAGTCACGGAACGTACCCATTTTGGGGGCTGCAGTTTGGGAGAACACGTCATGGGTATATTGGTGATGGACGAAAGATGGTGATGCCAATGGCGACTGTGACGATAGTTATATTTATCACTATCGTCTTCATCATCCTCATCATCATCATCATCACCATCATCACTATGAGATACTGTGAAGTGGTGAGGGAACTTTTTGAGTCTGGGGTTGTTTGAGTCTAGGCTTTTTTTGAGTCTAGGCTTTTTTTGAGTTTAGGCTTGTTTGAATCTAGGCTTGTTTGAGTCTAGGCTTCTTTGAGTCTAGGCTTGAGTCTAGTCTTGTTTGATTCTAGTTTTGTTTGAGTCTAGGTTTTTTTAAGTCTAGGCTTTTTTGAGTCTAAGCGTTTTTGAGTCTGGGCATTTTTTTAGTCTAGTCTTGTTTGAGCCTAGGACTTGTTTGAGTCAGGGTTTTTTTGAGTCTAGGCTTGTTTAAGTCTAGGCTTCTTTAAATCCAGGCTTTTTTGAGTTAGGGTTTTTTGAATCTAGGCTTTTTTAAGTCTAGGCTTTTTTGATTCTATTTTTAGTCTAGCTTGTTTGAGTCTTTTTTGAGTCTGCTTGTTTAAATCTAGGCTTGCTTTTTTTGAGTCTAGGCTTCTTAAATTAGGGTTTTTTAATCTAGGCTTTTTTAAGTCTAGGCTTGTTTGAGTCCAGACCCTCTTTGGCAACCCCAAAATAACCTCCCAGTCATCCAGTGGTCTAATTCCAACGTTTGTCAACATAGGTCTAAACCTCTAAGGAGTGTTGACAAACAATTGCTCTCTCTCTCTCTCTCTCTCTCTCTCTCTCTCTCTCTCTCTCTCTCTCTCTCTCCCTCTCTCTCAAAACAAGCGAGGAGGGTAATGGAAAGAACTTAGTTCCCTACATACTTGGCTGTTAGATAACTGTTGTGGGATACAGGTTAGATCAGTACTCCGTCAGAACGTAGGCCTATAGTATATACCGCCATCCCCAAATTTAAACTGGCGCGCCTCGTCGAGGTAGGTAAGCCTCACCTCAACGGAGCGAACCCTCTCACGACGTAAGATTCTCCCTAACGAGAATTCAGTTCAATAGCAGGTGACTAAAGCCTAATAAACGGATTGCATCTAGTTTGTAAATACAAGAAAAAAAAAAAACGCTGACTTCAGCGCTGACGTAAGGCGCATGCGTGACTCATTCGTGCGATTTTTGGATTTAAATTCGTGTGAGTTCGTGACTCCGGCGAGCGTCGGCTACTTAAGCGTGAGTTTGTGATTAATGCGCATGTTTGTGGCTCGGCGTGTCTATATATATATTTTTTCAAGCGTGAGTTACGGTGAGAGGTGCAGGAATAAAATAGGCTGATGCTCATACATATATATATATATATATATATATATATATATATATATATATATATATATATATATATATATATATATATATATATATATGTATGTGTGTGTGTGTGTGTGTACAATTTGGGCTTACATGTGTGCTTGTGATAAAATTTCTGCTTGCAAAATTCTTACGCTTTCAAATTCCCAGTCATTTATGAGTGTCACCTGTGGGTGAATCGAGACGATTTGAATCCTTCACCGTGAAATGAGAGAGAGAGAGAGAGAGAGAGAGAGAGAGAGAGAGAGAGAGAGAGAGAGAGAGAGAGAGAGAGAGAGAGAGAGAGAGAGAGAGAGAGAACTTATAACTTTTAGCCTTACGAACACCGAAAAGAGAGAGAGAGAGAGAGAGAGAGAGAGAGAGAGAGAGAGAGAGAGAGAGAGAGGAAATTACTGTCCGAAAATAGAGAGACATCTGTATAGACAGTGAAAAATGATTGAGAGTAACATAATATTACACATACACACAAACACACACATATTATACATACACACAAACACAGACAACGAAAGGTTGCTTAGTGCATAGACATACAGCACCGAAAGCTACTTTGCAGTCCACCTAAACAGATAGCGAGAGATAAAACAGATATATAAATGTAATCTTTCGCAACGCAAAATACTACCACGTACGAGGGGGCGAGGGGAGGGTGATCAAGCTTATTAAGCTTATTATATCATATATCCTTTTTCCTGGGAGCGATAACGTTTATCAGAAGTGATAATCCATTTAATAACTGTTGATAACATGACGCAAGATACATTTCGCAATGAATTGGAAAAGACGGGGGCATGCGATTTTATTATGATTTATTTTGACCTATCAATCCTTCATCGAGATAATCGTATTTAAAAAAAAATCAGAAGGGATTTAACTCTCATATCAGCAAAAACATGTGTAAATTTATGGAGAGAGAGAGAGAGAGAGAGAGAGAGAGAGAGAGAGAGAGAGAGAGAGAGGAGAAACATTAGGTGGTGTCAGGGGTGTATATATATATATATATATATATATATATATATATATATATATATATATATATATATATATATATGTACATATATAATATACAGTATATATACAGTATGTATGTATGTATATATACATATATATATATATATATATATATATATATATATATATATATATATATATATATATATATATATATATATATATATATATATATATATATACATATACGGAATACTACTTAATTTCTGATTAACAACAGTTAATCTCAAAGTCTATAGTTACAGTACAACTATCTATCTAAATTTACTTTTATTTTTTCTTTTACTTTTAAAGCAAACTTTATGGATGACAAAACTCAGTTGCGACAGCCTGCCAATCGCTAATGATACAGACCAAGTAGACTGTATACTTTTTTTTTTTTTCAAAAATCTCAATTTGAGACTGATACCCTCATATGAATCTAAATAATAATAACGCCTCCACTAACCTTTATCGACACAGGCTTATCGCTGATAAAGATGACTGATGCATTGCACAAGAGATAAGCAAACGTTCACTATCAGTAGATAGGGGAGAATGAAATGGATAATTCAGACGTTGCTTGTAACTACAGGTATTTGTTTCCTGAAAAAAAAAAAGTAAAAAATGCGCTGAAATTTTTTCGACGCAATCGAGTTTTCTGTACAGCCGCTACAGCGTATAATCAAGGCAACAGAAAATAGATCTATCTTTCGGTGGTCTCGGTATAATGTCTTATGAGCCGCGGCCTAAGAAACTTTAACACGGCCCGGTGGTAGCCAGAAGCACGATTATGGCTAACTTTAACCGTAAATAAAATAAAAAGTAATGAGGCTAGAGGGCTGTAATTTGGTATGTTTGATGATTGGAGCGTGAATGATCAACATACCAATTTGCAGCTCTCTAGCATTAGTAGTTTTTAAGATGTGAGGGCGGACAGAAAAAATTGCGGACGGACAGACACAAATTACAAAATACTTCAAACTGTTTTCTCTAAAAGGGCCATCTGGCGATTATAGTTAGAAGATTTAAATTCTCATCGAGGGAAACCTGTAAGTTAAAAGTGGTTGTCTTCAACACATACCAAGGGAGCTCTTAAACACTAGACACATTACTTTGAGGAATACGAGAACCGCTACAATATCACGCCTGATACTGGATGGTGGCATTTTGACACTCACGCAGCCATACCGTGTAAAGTAGTGAATGTCTATTTTTACGGAACATTCGTCATACAACATTATACCGAGACCACCGAAAGATAGATATATTTTCTGTTGCCTTGATTATACGCTGTAGCGGCTGTACAGAAAACTCGATTGCGTCGAAAAAATTTCAGCGCATTTTTTACTTTTTTTTTTTCAGGAAACAAATAACTGTAGTTACAAGCAACGTCATTCATTACCCAAACCCTTTAAAAATAACATTTACAAAATGTTTTGAATTAACGTCTCTATCAAAAAAATATATACGAAAACTCCATACAATGTATCTGTGAATATTTCCTTTCAGTTGGTAAGAAATCTTTAGACGAGACTCCCCAACAGCTGTTAGCGTGTTCAATGCATACCTGAACAATCCTTGTTGTAAAAACTTATATTAAATACAATGGGAGCAATGCTAAGTAGGGCTGAATAAGCATTTAAAAACCAGCTAGCTTAGTTGGGTTTGATAACTATGGAAATAAGGTAGACGATAAAAATGGGAGACAACTAAAAAATGACTTACACTATACTTGGTACTTTGCATGGTTTTGTACACACACACACACACACACACACACACACACACACACACACACACACATACATATATATATATATATATATATATATATATATATATATATATATATATATATATAAACTATGGTTATGTACAAATGTTTTTTAAAGAGATTTTTGTATATTTTATACGTATTCTCAATATTTATTCTTTTATTGCAGCCTTGAAAATGAGACTAGTTGTCTTGAAACGTCGGCAAAAATAAAAATGATGGTTTTTATGTACCAGTCTGTTTCCACTGCCCTCAATCCTTGATATGTCTGACTGATTTTCTGTCCTGCCTGTATTCTTTATATATATATATATATATATATATATATATATATATATATATATATATATATATATATATATATATATATATATATTATAGGCTCTTAAATTGCTATAAAACAAGGCAAAAATGAAAAAAATCAGCGGCAGCAAAACTTATAAATGTAACAGTAACGATTTGGTAACAATATTTACAGCACACTGTCACTCCAGTAACACCTAAATAGCAATTAAGTGTTCCATGAATAATAGAAAATGGTGTTGTCTCTTGAAACTATCATTATTTTGATCTAGTGACAGTAATTTCAAGAAAATAATAAATATCAACAGATATGATTTAATACGAATATTCACACTAGTTTGTTTAAACCATCTGTTTACCTCTTGATGTTATAAGAGAAAGTGGGGAAATACTCCGTTGATTTATATAGTTATTTATAGCTATTTATATAGTTATTTACTGAATATGCCAAAAAACTAACTAACGAAATCAAAGCAGGTAATCACCAAAAATACTTTAAGATGAACCAGTTTCCACGAGATCATCTTGCATTTGCAAAACCTGGATAGGAACCAGCAAACCTCTCAAATAAAATGATAAAATCATGGATAGCTTATTTTCGCCACCTTTGTACAAAATAAACAAACAAATAAATAAATAAATAAATAAATAAATAAATAAATAAATAAACAAATAAATAGACTTTCAAAATATGTGAGGTACCGTCTTGCTTCTCAAATAGTCGAATCCGTTTCAACAACAATTTTGCTTAGATTAATGAATAAGAATATAGATAGGTAAGTATACAAATGAAATGTAATGCCTTTAAAATGCTGTTAATCATTCAAAAGTTAAATTGACGATAGAATGAACGTTAACCATAGTTTACCTTTGCTTGGATATATGCGTTTTCTTTAAACAGACTTCTGGTTTTCTCTGAAGGCAAACCAAAACATACTACCGAAAGCAGTGTCATGTAGTTGAAGGAAAACTTGGTCCCTCTCTTTCATATTTCAAGTAAGTTTACAGTATTCTTTCGTCAGTGGTACTTCAGTGTATCTCCTGTTATTTGTGGCGATCTGTAAATCTTTTAGTGAGGCATGTAGAGATGCTAACCAAGCTAATCTCTCGTTATAGCCTTGCCAACGATTCGTTAAAGGGCTAAGCCTGGGTAACCATGCCACCATCGACACCGAGCATTTGGGAGTCTGCAGTGAACCTGCAGTTATCATTAAACATCAATCGGCCCTTTGTTTTAATATGATAATCCAGTTAATCTTAATGGCCTAAGGAACCACGATTAACGGCATCTTAATACTCAGAATTCTGGACATGAAATGATTCGTTGTAAGGAGAGAGTGGCATCAGTTCAGACATTTGTTTTGGTTCGGTTGTTCTACTTCGCAGAGTGAGAGTTTCAGATCCAATCCAGGCTTGTCCGCGCGAGCCCTTTAAAGTTGTTGTTAAGTTGGCATTTAAAAATGTACTGGGGATGGAACATTTCTTATTAATATCAAGCACTGCACTTAACTCCTTTCGTGAATAATTTGTATCCGCAGTGAATCTGACAGTAATCCAATTTGTGTTAGAGTACGACATCAGTGGTATGATAACTAAGCTTAGATATTATTATTATTATTATTATTATTATTATTATTATTATTATTATTATTATTATTATTGCAAGGCAAGCTGCAATCATACTGGGAAAAGCAGAATGCTACAAACCCAATGGAAATGTAAAAACAAAGTCAAATACGATAAAAATAAGATATTGCTGTACAGTTAGCGGAGTACTCGATAAAAAAAATGCTAGGTAAAGTAGCTCTGGGCGGAAAAGTGGGAATTATATTGGAAAAATTCAAACCGATTAACCTAAAACTACTGTATTTTATAACCTCCAAAAGACGCGTGAAAATACTAATAAAATCTATTATCCAAGTAGGCCTACTGGTTTTTTTTTTGTATAAAATCTCTACTTGGCTTATGTCTCCTGTCTGTAATTTTGAAGATTTTCGTACAAAACTCAGTTATGCGGATATTCTGATTGATGACAAAACAATCAAATGATAAAATCTTTATAATTATAAGAATTCTTTAATCAACAAGGTGCTTTTAAACGACGAGATAGCATTTTTGTCCTACAAATTGGCATCATATACTGACCATTTCCGCCTAGCCTAGAAAAGTCTAAAATTAGTAGGGCTATGAGTTTGCAATAATGACTCTTCGGTTGTTGGTGGTTTTCATAAAGAAATTCGAGTGTAACATGGACAGCCCCACGTATAGGTCTTGCAGACCTATACTGCTGTATATTGTAACCATAATAATAGCCGTCATTAGACAACGTTTGGACGAAATATGTTGACATTTTGTGGATGATCTGTGGCGGTTAAAATACGTTCTTTGTCGGACTTAATGACTCTGTACCAGTGATCAGATATGGAGCAGAACTGGAAAAGGATAACAGATATCATGTAGTGAATGTATTAATGATTAGGAGAGCCTGTTACTAATTGCAAGTTCTCGGCATATGAGAAACCCATTTTTTTTATATATCCAGCATTCCTTTTATTAATTGTTAGGCCTATATTCCAGTAAAGGTTAGACTGGCCGGCAGCTTTTTTTACGTGCACTAAGGACTTGTTCCTCCGAGTACTATGGTACGGCATTACAGTAAGATAATTTATGAGCCTCTGTCTTCTTTCAAATGCCCCCCATGTCATTAAAAAGAGTTTGCAAAGAGAATGAGGTTGTCTGTGTTACCCTCAATGAGCGGCCAAAATAAACACAACAAAATTAACATCAGGAAGATTCGTGTGACTTTAGGGAGGGCCAATTCTTTTGTTCTCGGCTGCCAAAACACGACCGGTTCGCAGGCACTAACACTTGCGGGAAATCATATTATGAATTGGGATGTATTACTTATTATTTATGGAAGTATTGGGTATTTTAAAAGCCAAAGTACTCGAAACTATTCTGATTGAGAAGACTGAGAATATGAATCTATATTTCAGGGGTTAGGAAAACCGGATAAGACTGACCATATCGTTTTTAATACTGAATGAAAGAAGATGAAATGGAATGTAATATTAAATTTAGGCCAAAGGCCAAGCATTGGGACCCAAGAGGTCATTCGGTTTCCCTTTCAGCGCTGGATGACCTCATAGGTTCCAGCACTTGACCTAAATTCTATATTCCATTTCTAAAGTATGAAAGTGTCCGTAACCTTTGTTTTATTTTTTCTGTGGAACCACCCTTGCGTTTATATATATTATATATATATATATATATATATATATATATATATATATATATATATATATATATATATATATATATATATATATATATATATATATATATATATATATATATATATATATATATATATATATATATATATATATATGTATGTGTGTGTGTGTGTGTGTGTTGAGAAGTACCGTCATCAGTATTTCTCAGCGTTTCATTACACACATAGATGCTCGAGTATGCATAATTACATATCTAATTTTTACATTTCTAAGATATTGCTACATAATTAAAAAAATACAGTAGCAATTATTTAGTTTTGCTGGTTTGTGCAAATTATTACGGAGGGGAAATAAAGTTTTATAATAACCACTTTAAGCATACAGTGTCTTCTCATTTTTCTGCTTCTTGCTCCTTCCAAATATAAAACCGACTTTGGGTTATTTGAATAAATGAAAGGCATTATATAAAAATTGTTCTGTCTTGTCCACTCATTTTCACGCAAGTAATTTCCACTGCATCTAATTCTCTATTGTTTTCGCAGGTTTGATGAAGGCGCGCGGGAAACCTTTTCCCGCCATGTCTGGATTACGAGGGAGGAGTTTGCTACAGAAGAGCGATGACGGATGTTTCGACGTCTTTGGGCTCCCTGCATGTGAAGGCTTCTTTCTGAAGCTGTCAGTTCATAATTTCATAACTCCAGAGCTTATATTTTCGTTGAAAATAGCTCCAAAGGTGTAACTCAAGATTACTGCGTGCGTCGTAAGCTGTGATGTTTAAATCTTTTATGGTACTTGTAGAAATGTACTGATCCACTGTGTAGCACCACAAGTAATGGGGTGCGTGATGTAATGGCCTCTATATAAAGCTGTCAGTTCAAAGTTTCATAATTACAGATCTTATATCTTCACTGTAAATAGTCTTAAAAGTGTAACTCAAGATTACTGCACTGTAAGCTGCGTCTGTTTGAATCTTTTCTGATACTTGAAACGTACCAGTTTAGTGTGCAGTACTATAGGTAATGGAGTGGTAATGTAATGGCCTCCGTTTGAAGCTGTCAGTTCAAAATTTCACAACTTCAGATCTTATATGTTAATTAAAAACAGCTTTAAATTTATAACTCAAGATTACTGCACTGTAAGCTGTGTTTGTGTGACTCTTGTATAGTACTTCTTGAAATGCACAATGTATAGTCCTACAAGTAATGGAGTGGGTAATGTGAAGTGATTGTTGACGTAAAGGGTAATGTTGTAAATTGTGATTGTTGGCATAAAGGTAATGCTGTGAATTGTGATTGTAGACATAAAGCTTGGCATCATGGCCAAACGGAAAAGGAAGGTTTACATGAACAAGGCCGCGAATAAAGGAGGCAAAGCAGCCAACAGGACTATTGCGAATAGTGAGGGAGCACCAGAGGATACCATTAGTGTTATATCCGTTAGTACTGTGACTCTGAAGCACAGCAGAGCTTTAATTCGTTCGGTTGTGGATTATCCAGCAGTGCAGCTGTATGATACAAGTACTAATGGGAAATTTATATACCACGTTTCGAATTCTGGGAATTTGAAACTAACCGACCCAAACAGAACCGCCGTCGTTCCAACTCTGCGCCAGCTGGAGTACATTGTGGACAACATGGTCAAAACCAATGTTCTGGAGTTGAAGTGGGCCAATGGTAGCTCCGAGTTCTACGATTACAGTGGCGTAATTCGTCTGAGAGAAATCCTTATGTGTAAGGTTGTAAAAGATGTCATGGAAAAAGGTAACAGGTTCCTGTTTGACTGTGGAATTCCAGAATCTCAGTCTTTCCAGACTCCGGTGAGTCAGGGGAGTCTTGAAGTCTTTTGGACAATGGTTGACCAAGATGCTCCAGGTGGGAGAGTGACGCTGAATGGCAGAAGTATAACGAGCGCTAGTCTTTGTTCCTTAATGTCGCTGGAGGCGTCTGTGAATGAGGAAGTTATAGATCAAATCTCACAAATTCTGAATGAAAATTCCAAATTGCACCATACTGTGGTGGTCAGTAGCAAAGCGATTAATGAAAATATATCACTGTTTGTTTGCAGAATTAAACATCTATTTGGAGAATCCTTAGTGAACGTGAATATTCTCATATATACAAATGTTTTTGATGAAAGTCACAGCATTTCAGAGAAACAACACCATCTACTGATGCACCAACATTTCGTGTTTGGTATTTACTCTTTGGAAGAAGACAAAGTTCTTTACGTCGATACGCTTGCGAAGCCTATACCGAAGTTCTTCATGACATGCTTTGTCAAATTATCGAAGGAGTTGGGTAAGGAGGCCATATACTTTGGGTCTTGTCACGAGGAAAAGGCATCTCTAGGGCACAGTTTCTGTCGTGATGATTGTCTGTATCCATATCAGAGTTGTGCAACCCTAGGAGGAATTGCTGTCATAATTGGTATGTGCATTTTCACCCTGGACAGACAGATGTTCCAGGTTCTGACTGGCCAGTTTACTTGTGAAGAATCGGCCGTCAGAGTTTCATATCTGAGGGATATGTCACTTCATTCACATTTTTTAAGGCTAGTGATTATTAACTGGATAATAAATGGGGTTATTGAGTTGTCCCAGATATACAAAAAAGCAAATATGCAGAGGTGTTACCAGGGATTGCAGTTGAAAACTCGTGTGTCATCCAGAGAGTTAGAATTTGGCGTGGGAGAGGAACTGAAACATCCTACTCTGACAATCAAAACAGAATCTAGCCCAAGTAAATCATACTCAGATTTGGATCACGTAGTGAATAACTTCGGAAAGGCTCATAACGAGAATCCCTCCAGTGTTTTAGTCCGTCCTATAAATAAAAGGTTTGCAGGAGACAAGACGGAGGTCGATAAAACAAAAGCCGGTGCTGTAAATCTTGGTGAGGCGAGTTCTGGGAGATCTTCCATTTTAAATATTAGCTTAGGGACAAAGAGAAAGAAATCTCTATCCCAAGGATTTGATAATGCCAGTGATTTACAGCACGTAACTTATGTTAAAACATGCGATGGGCAACTCTCCATTTCCTTAGATGAGGTTGGTCACTTGCTGGCATCTCACCCTGGGATATCTTTCAAAAAGAAGGAGTGTGCCTACTGTATTGAGTGCACTCTAGCTACTGGTGTCAAAAGATATAAATTCTTCAAGTGTTCACCAGATAAGGGAAAGGATGATCAGAGTGTATTAAGGGAAATACAAAGTTTCTTCACAATAGATCAATTTTTAGAGTGGTTAGAGGATGATACAAGTCCTAAGAGCAAAATATGTGACAAGACTCTACGTCATAATTCATCAAGATCTCCAGTGAAGAATAGGAAACGTGAAGATGATTTTGACCCAGAAATAACGATAGAGCTGAATGAAGGTTTGAGTTCACATTTTGAATGCAAAGTTCAAAAGACAGTAGATAACAAAGCTGACACCACAAAGAATGCCTCACGTCCCATGAGGTCAGGCAAATCACCAGTTTCTGCTCGTGAAGAGCTCCCAGTAGACAATCATAGGTTGCCTTCTCCTTCTAAAGGTGATGTGCCTAATGGCCCAAAAGCCCATAAGATGTCTACTGCAAATATGATAAGAGTTGGCTGTAAACACGGACGGATACCCGTCTACTTTGGAGAGGTGCAGCATCTACTGATAGGACGCCCAACTTTAGTTTTTCGAAAGAACAAATGTTATTATAGCTTAGAGTGCACTTTTTACAATGGTATCACAGGCTATAAGAATTTCCGTTGTAACAAGGCTAGAGGTAGGGATGACCTTGATGCTCTGAAGTTTATTAATGAATTTTTAAAAGTGGAGAATTTTACCCCATGGGTAAAGGAGAACCTCAAGCTAAAATCTAAGAACAAGGGTAAAAGGGATAATAAAAGTAAATGTCTTAAGAAATCAAAGAAAGTTGCTTCCAGGGACCTGGAGGGACGGAAGGTGCTTCAACCAGAAGGGGAAGATATTGTAGTAATTGGGAATGATAATTCTTCAAAAGTTATGGAAGAGGACACAGTGCAGATTTGTATGGAGATTAGTGACACAGGTGTGGTTGACAAGTACGTAACTTCACATCCAGATGACTTTGAAACCGACATCCACAACAATCCTGCCACTTTGAGTTTTGAGAGAATAAAGGAATTTATTGTAGGGAAGCCTAAAGTTCATTTTAGAAGAGCTAAGAATATGTACCGAGTGGAATGCCTCTTGTGGAATGGAAACAAAGTGCACAGAAATTTTCCTTGTACCACTTCAACCAAAGCAGAAACTCTTGAGGAAATTCAAAGCTTTCTGAGAAGTGACAAGGCTGTGAACTGGGTACAGAATTACGACGAGTCGTGGATCTTTCAGTATGAAGTGAAGGCAGGGATTGAAACCAGGAATTGTTTAGACAAGATTCCATTTGATATAACTAAGCATTTTATTTATGATAAAAAGATTGTCAAGCCTGAATACTCCAAAGAAACCTGTTGGGTGTCCGTGACTGAAAACACGAAGTGGGGCAAAACCCACCGGTATGATGAGACTTACAGAATCATAGGTTCCACTGCCAGATGTGACCCTAACACTGTGGTTGCGTATGTGTACTTGAGCTGTGCCTCCAAGACAAATGAGTGTCGCTCTGCGTGTGGTGCCTTACTCACTTCTCTCACGTGTCAAGATAACGTATGTGATAATTGTGGGGTGTCCTTGGACACAGGGCGGGAATGCTCTCACTGCAAGACGACGACTAGCTCCCAGTGGTATTACAAAGGAGAACCGCGGGAGCTCTGTGCCACCTGCTACACCTACAGGCAGAGGAAAGGCTGTGATAGACCGGTTGAATTTAAAGTTAAGGGCAGCAGAAACCCTCGGAAGATTCACCACGAGCACTTGCAGTGCCAGTGGCGGATGAAGTTGGAAATGAAGCTGAACAGCCTGAACACTTGGAGTGTGTATGAGTCGAGTGAGAACATCAACTACCACATTTCCTTGCCTGTGCAGGAGAACAAGAAACCAGCACTGGGCATTCGAGATATGTGGGACAAGTTGAGAGTGTCGCGGAAGGCGACATCGCTCCAGATTCACACCATAGAGAGCAAAAGCGTAACGACAACAGCCAGCAAGGAAGAGCTCTCCAGCCAGATCACACACCCGTTATCCCAAATTAAAGCCAGGTGCGAGCTAGTGGACAAGCATCATTCAGGAAAGAGAGCCACGGACGAGCACTACCAGACGATCTTGAACGAAGAGCATCCCATGGACCACGACGAGTCCATCCCACAGGTCCCTCAGAAAGACAAACAGGCGCACAAGAAGCTGCAACTCGAGAGCGAGGCCAACCATACGAGGATCTGCGGGATTTGCTTCGAGGAAGGCGTCAACCCACCTTTCACCTGCAGTACAAAGAGGGAATTGGATGCCCACAAGAACAAGGTGCACAATAGCTATGGGGATCTCTGCGCCATATGTTACAGGGAGATAGGAATGGTGGTTAGATTTGAAGACAGCAGGGAGTTAATGCAGCATCTGAATAAGCATAAAGTGAAGTATCATTGACTCCAACAACTCTCTGCTCTGATTAACTTTGTTGTCAATTATTTCAACATTCCAAATGTGAGAACTTGGTATTTTATCAGGTCTGTGTAATAGTGGTATGTGGAAAAATGGATAAAAGTTAAAAAGGTGCATGTTCAGTTGTGGAAAAGGAGCTTTGGGAAAAGGTATACTTTGTTGTTTAAACAATTATCAGAACCAGTGAAAATGGCCAAACTTGGTTGTGAGGGTATTTGGCCACAATATTTGTTTTGTTAGTATTAAAGAACTTATGCTTCTCATTGAATTTCGCTGCATTCATTTTCAATTGAGTAAAACAACCTTTACTTAAAAGAGTCCTTGTGTAAATAATTGTCCAAAATGAAATATAATAAAAAACACAACCAATTACCAGCAGTTGTTTTAATGTATTCTAATTTTTATTAATAATGAAATAGACATTTACCGGCGTGACTTTTAAAGTAGAATTGATGTATGAATGTGTTTAAAATTTTAAATAAATGGAAGGTATTTGGATCGGCGTAATCATTCAATATAGATGATGGAGCTTATAAAAATAAATTGCTTTCACGTTGTTATATGTATATGACAAGGCTAGAGATGTGAAGATACTTTATACAAGATGTTACTCTTTTTTGTGGAGGTTATTAATATTGTTACTGCGCAGTTTACAAAGGCAAGTAGTGTAAATCTTTAGATTTATAGTCTAGGGTTGTATAATCACTATGTAGTCTACAAAGGCCAGTAAAGTACAACTTTAGACTGACAGTCTAGGGTTGTATAATTACCACATAGTTTACAAAGGCAAGTAGTGTAAATCTTTAGACGTACAGTCTAGGGTTGTATAATTACTACGTACTTTACAAAAGCAAACAAAGTACATCTTCAGACTTATAAGCCTAAGGTTCACCCGACAGAACGGGCCAATGAGTCCACAGCAATCAGTAGGTCTGACGCATCAAGAAAAGCCCAGGACGACTGCATGAGAAACATATTTATTTAGCATCCACTGCCATGGTTGGTGGTCGAAGATCGAATCCAGGCAGCAAACACAGAAACTTTAATCGAGCAGCTGTAGAATTCCTTATCGGAAAGGATATCAACGCATCCTGTTGACCACGAGCCATCCCGGCTCGGTTCGGTCTATTCTTGAGGCGCGGCACATCATACAGTCTAGGTGTCGCCTCTTACTGATTTACAGTCGTCCGTGCGATTCCAAAACAGTTCTTAACTTTGGTGAACTGTCACAGAGTTCACGTGTGTGCGCAGTCTTATCTGCAGTTGCATTAAGACAATTCTTCGTGACCAGTGAAAAGAACTGAATCATAGATTGTTCTTTGTTGGTGCTTGAAAGAGCACAACGCAGGGTACGAGTTGGTTTGTGTTTGTGCAACGCGGCTTAGACTATTAGGCAGTTGGCAAGTGCTGCATATTATAACTGCTACCAGGTTGAGCAGAGAAATAGGTTTCTCATGGAAAGCAAACAAAAGAACAATTATTGCCTGCAAAGCCCCGAAAACACTTCAGATCATAACCAGCTTCTGATTGGAACTGTAGACACGAATTTGATTTGAGAGAGAGAGAGAGAGAGAGAGAGAGAGAGAGAGAGAGAGAGAGAGGAAAAAATAGCAAAATAACCGTCAATCCTCGGTTAGGGAGGAGTTGGCTGACGCAAGATTGATGTAATTGCCCAGATGCAACTTTCGTACATACATAAAAACTATACTTACATCAATGATTCCCTGCGAGATTCGATAACGTTAACCTTTCAAGCAGTGGTTATTATTACTTAATTAACTAACTCACGAACTGACTACGACAGCTGATGGTACTAAAAGGTATATCGTTACTACTTCTTGAGAATGAATTCTCTGCTCAAACACACTTTGCTGATGCTGCACCTAGGAATACTAACGGCAGGTAAGTGATATATTATTGATTTATATTTTCTCGAGAAATAATCAGTAGGCTTTGAAGTCACGATTATTTGATTCGACTAATATTGATCATAACGTATATGACCGTACGTTTTTTTTTTTTAGGTTTAATTTTGACAAATGAATTTAAAGATAGAATTTTAGGATTAATATTCGTGTTCATAAATAGTCTCTTGTAATATGTAAAACATCTGTGTGTATGTATTTATATATGTATAATGTATATATGTATATATATACATATATATGAATTTCTGACTCACTCCGGAATCGAACTCCAGTCTCTCAAAGGCCAGGCTGCTACCAACTGACACATAGATTTCCTTATAACAGGCTTGAATCTGAAAGATAATCTCCCAGTTCCGTGGCGAGATCGAGAGGCTTGTCGGGTTGATGACGAATACTTTGAGGAGGAGGACACGAGCCTTCTAACTGTTTGCGACCCCGATGGAACTCTACCACCAGTTCATCGTAAGTGAAACTTTCTCTCTCTCTCTCTCTCTCTCTCTCTCTCTCTCTCTCTCTCTCCTGCAAAGTTTATTGTCGATATAACATACTCATTTGTATACCTCTTACCCGCCCCGTAAGGAGTTAGCGCCGTCAGTGCACTTCATGCAGTGCACTGTAGGCGTTATTTAGGGTTCCTTGCAGCTTCCCTTCGGCCCCTAGCTCCAACCCCATTCGTTCCTTTTACTGTACCTCCGTTCATATTCTCTCTCTCTCCCATTTAACATTCCTGAATCCTCTCCTACCATTTGGTTCATAGTGCAACTGCAAGGTCTTAATTCCTCCGGTTGCACCTTTCAAACCTTTATACTGTCAATTTCCGTTTCAGCGCTGAATGACCTCGTAGGTCCCAGCGATTGTCCTCTGGCCTAAGTTCTGTATTCAACCTCTTACCTGTAATCTTTGTAGACTGCTGTACTGGGTTCTTCCAAAAATGTCACCTGCTTGTGACACTGACACTTCTTTTTTTTTTTTTTTTTTTCAGGTATGATTGCCAGCGATATGTTACGTCACTGCAAGGAGAATTCCGCCGACAATACGACCTTCTTGCTACTCTTGGTGCGTGACATCAATCACGCAGGTTCGTAAAACCTGGAATTAATCAATTTTACAATTGTCAGTGAATATGGAAAATACGAACCGGGAATGATGAATTTTACAATCGTCAGTGAACGGGAAAATACGAACCTACAATTGTCAGTGAATGGAAAAATACGAACCTGGAATGAATTCTACAATTGTTGGTGAATAGGAAAATACGAACCTGGAATGAATTTCACAACTGTCAGTGAATGGAAAAATACGAACCTGGAATGAATTCTACAATTGTTGGTGAATAGGAAAATACGAACCTGGAATGAATTTCACAACTGTCAGTGAATGGAAAAATACGAACCTGGAATGAGTTTTACAATTTTCAGTGAATGGAAAAATACGAACTTGGAATTAAATTTACAATTGTTAGTGAATAGCAAAATACGAACCTGGAATGAATTTTACAATTCTCAGTGAACAGTATTTTTCCATACAAATAATCCCTTAAATAAATGTTTGCAATCAGATCCATGATAAACTTTCATGGCAAAAATGTTACTAGATTTAAAAAAAAAAAGTTTTAATCGTGTCAGTGAATAGGATTATTTACATACAAGTAATCTCCTATATAAATATGTTTGTAATAAGATTCATGATGTATTTTCAGTGTAAAAATGTGGATAGGTTTTAAAAGAAGGATTCATCGTGGCTGTGTGCTGACGTTTCCTGACATTGAGACAGTCCCATTTAGGGATTAATTTTGTAGTTATTGTTCCCGCTGTGAGGTGACATTAGAATTAGAACTAAAGCATTAGAATCAGAATAAATGTCAATGCTAATTGACATTTGGTCTCTCTGACGTCATGTTCAGGACGATATACTAATACTGGTAATGACGTATGATTTGCGAATGTCAAATGGAAAAAGTATCCGAACTTTGAGGAAACAGAGAAGTTAATTATTATTATTATTATTATTATTATATTATTATTATTATTATTATTATTATTATTCAGGAGTCTTATGGAACAAGGCATATGTTTAAATATTGACATAAATTAATGCGTCAAAAGAATAAATTAACTGTTTATTATTATTATTATTATTCAAAGATGAACGCAACATGAAAGTAGCAATTGATAAAATTAATGACAGAAAAGAATAAATTGTTAAAAAGAAAAAGAAATAAAAATACAGACAGAAAAGATCACTTATTAAGAAATAAAAAGAAATAAAAGCAAATTAATAAATAAATACATAAAAACGTTAGTAAATCATTAAAATAAAAGGAGAATAGTTATAAGGGTAGGCTCTAATCGTAGTGGGCATGTCGGCATCATCTTGATGAATTTTTTTAAATTATTATTTTTTTTTTTTATTTTTATTTATTTATTTATTTTTTATTTTTTTGACAGGCACGAACATTGAAAACGAAAGCGCTGAGATCGATCACTTGAAGGAAAAAGGTGTGACCACATACAATCTCACGAAGGAAGAGTCCGCCATCTTTCTGGTTGTGGAAAAGGACCCGTTTGGAGTGAGTTTTTCCTGAGTTTTGTTTCGTTTGCGCCCATTGTTTATTTACGTCTTTGAGTTGGGTTGAGTTAACTTTTTTTGCGTTGACAGGACTTAATGGTGTAGACATAATCAACGCACAATCACGTGTGGAACAGAAATAAATTTCTGACTCACATTGGCTGAGTCGGGAAGTTGGGGAAAACTCGCTGGTATGCAAGCAGTTAGCTTGCCCAGGTAATTCCTTGGGTGCAGTTGCTCTCAGGTTCCAACTTCTTTTAGACTTGTGTGGCCTAGTGGGCAGCGCCCTTGCCTTTCCATTAAAAGACCTGGGTTCGATCCTGATGTGAGTCAGAGACTTAATGGTGTGTATGAATATTTGTTCCTCGAAAGAAAGTGAAGTGCAGTTACTTATTTAAGTTATTTATTTAACTGAAAATCAAAACTTGTTGGCTTCATATTACCTATTAGAATGATTTTGACACTCAGGTTAGACTGAGATCGAATCTTAAAATGACTTTGTGGAATTTGAAAAGAATGACTGTGGTTTTGATGAATGCAAAGTGGACTGTATCTTGCTTGGTTGAATTTTGATTGAGGAAAACATGTTTTGTAAGGATAAAAAAAATTAAAAAAATAATATATATATATATATATATATATATATGTATATATGTGTATATATATATATATATATATGTGTGTGTGTTTGTGTGTGTGTGTGTTTATATATATGTGTATATGTGCATACATTTTATATGTATATAAATAAGTAATAAATATATATATATATATATATATATATATATATATATATATATATATATATATATATATATATATATATATATACTGTACATATATATATATTTAAGATAATGAAGAACGGTTTCTACTATAAAAAAAATTTCATGTGAATAATTCTAACGCCTTACTTCATAACTACGAAATAAGTGAGAATTCGGAACACCCATTACACTCGCCCCCAACTCCCACCCCCGAAACCAAACACCCCCAACTTATAATTGTGTATATTAAACGACATTTGCAGCTTCATGTTTGCGAATATTAAAAACAAGTAAAAATATGCGTCAAAGTTTCTCCAGCGCGATCGAGTTTTCTGTGCAGCGTATAATCAAGGCCACCGAAAATAGATCTATCTTTCGGTGGTCTCGGTATAATGTTATATGAGCTGCGGCCCATGAATCTTTAATCACGGCCCGGTGGTGGCCTGCCCTATATCGTTGCCAGATGCACAATTATGGCTAACGTTAACCTTAAATAAAATAAAAACTACTGAGGCTAGAGGGCTGCAATTTGGTATGTTTGATGATTGTAGGGTGGATGATCAACATACCAATTTGCAGCCCTCTAGCCTCAGTAGTTTTTAAGGTCTGAGGGCGGACGGGCAGACAAAACCGGCGCAATAGTTTTCCTTTATAGAAAACTAAAAAATGTTTCGGCGTATGTGACAAAAATTCATATATTATAGAAAACTCCCAATTACGAGCGGTCGATATGGATCGAACCTTACCGTAGCCGAGTTTAGGGGAACTATAGGGAACTACTAAAGTGTTGTAGGGGAACAAATGATGGGTACCCATACAATTCCTCTCCTCCCTTCCACATGGGAATCAATGTCTTGTCGGCCAATAGCCAGGTATGGTTTCCGCTTTCACCCGCCTGATAGTTTTCACTCACTTGTGCTTTTATGCAATTCTGTCTTCATATCTCCTTATTTTAGAGCGTTCGCTTCTTTAACGGTTCATGTACTCTCTCTCTCTCTCTCTCTTTTGTTTTTTCTTTCATGAGTTATCATCACTTATATACAAAGACACTGTCGATGACGTCATGGACGAGGATGGGTTTTATCATTTTAAAACACTTGATAGGAAAGTCCGTTTTTATAAACCTGGTAAAATGTTTTTTTCTAAAATTAAAAACTTATTAAGAAAAAATATTACGCACGGTATGTGTGTAAGTAAGTATCACAGGAATAAACATATATATATATATATATATATATATATATATATATATATATATATATATATATATATATATATATATATATATATACAATCTGCATTAATAAATGTATGATTATGCACTGTTATTAATATCATTATAATTCGGAAGATAAACCCTATTCATGTAGAACAAGCCCACGGGGGTCATTGATTGAAATTCAGGGTTCCAAAGAATATGGTGTTCATTTGAAAGAAATTACAGAAAGTAAACAGGAAATACAGAAAGAATATCTCAGTTATTTTAGAAACTAAAAAAATATAAATTAATAGATAAATATATAAATAAATTATAAAAAATACAAGACGAATTATTTCAAGGGTACCAATGCATTGCATCTTCGCTTGAACTTTTCGGGTATCTAATTACACGACATCCTCAGGGAGACTGTATAAATACATATATATATTTTTTAACTACATTTCAGGTGGACCCATGGTACAGCGACTCGCTTTCGTCCACCTTCTTTCCATCCACCGACCTGGAACTCTTACTTACAAATCTCTCAGAGAGCTTCAGAGATGACAACAATTTCCCACTGGCTGTCAACAGACTGGTGTACTTCTTTTGCGAGGTAGGATTACCAGCTCGATTTTGTTTTTTTGGTGTTTTCTGCTCTGTTTAACACCAACGAATACCTTTGCGGTGATTATTATTATTATTATTATTATTATTATTATTATTATTATTATTATTATTATTATTATTATTCTGTCTTAGTTTTAATTTCCTCCAACAACGTTGCAGCACGCGCCCTGGCGGCCATCTTCAGAGAGTTACAGATATTGAATGAATTGGCATGCATGTTACACAGGTGTATATAACTAGCAAGCAGCCAGAGTGCGTGCTGAAACATTAGGGAAATATTATTATTATTATTATTATTATTATTATTATTATTATTATTATTATTATTATTATTATTATTATTATTATTATTATTATTATATTCGGGACATAAACCCCTATTCATATGAGACAAACCTTCAGGGGCCATTGAATTGAGATTCAATACAGACTAAAAAAAAAAGTGAAAAATGGAGAAATATTTCAGAAAAAATAGACCTGTATATTAAAAAAAATAAGCGATGACAAGGAAGATCTTTTATTCAACTTTTATCTAAAGAAACTACAAAATGAAACTGGCAGATAAACGGGGCCTGCCAGGTGGACCAAATGAGCACTCGACGCAAAGGCCTCCAGAAATAAACTTGGATGATGATGCTGGTGACGATGATGATGATCACCCATCCAAGCAATGTCCAGATCAAATGTAACTTAACTTAAGCAAATGGAGTCCAGCGGCATAGCGGATATATATATATATATATATATATATATATATATATATATATATATATATATATATATATATATATATATATATATAAATGAAAATGAACGAAATAAAATTTCTTATTCCCCCGTCAGAAGGTCCACGCCCCTCCGTACCAACCGGCCAAATGGGACGCCCTCACTTTGCTGTGGATGATTCTGGTCATCATCGTCATCGCCCTTGTTACAGGCACAGGTAAGGATAGATTACTTAGTAAATAAAAATTCGCTTCATTCGTAAGTATATAGAATTTAGGTCAAAGGCCAAGCGCTGGGACCTATGAGGTCATTCGGCTCTGAAAAGGAAATTGACAGTAAGAAGGCTTGAAAGGTGTTAGAGAGGGTGGGAAGTCAGATGAAAGAATATGAACGGAGGTACAGTAAAAGGAATGAAAGGAGTTGCAGCTAGGGGCCAAAGGGACGCTGGAAAGAACATTCGTAAGGAACAAGCATAATAGCAGTGGTATTAGAGATATGACGACGATAATTGATAGATAACTTATTTCAAGGGAACGAGAGAATCAATATTAATAGATAAAATGTCCTGTAAATATACTGTAGTCTTAATATTTTGATCTGACAGTAAATATTCGCAGCCAACATCATAGAAGCTTCTGCCTTGCTTATGATTGGCTGTTGATAAGAGCCTGAGCTTCCACCATTCACGATTAGTTTCAATTATATCGACTTTATTACCAGAGTTGTAAACACAGACATACTAATGAATGTTAATCAACTATTTACATTTACGTAAACATAAGACGGTACGTCACATTTGTCACATTGAAACTACGACCATTTCATTTACATCTACTTTCAATTCGAGTTATCAAAAGTGGGTAGCGCCGTCAGTGTACCTCACGCTGTGCACTGTAGGCAACACGTAAAGTTCTTTGCAGCGTCCCTTCGGCCCCTAGCTGCAACCCCTTTCATTCCTTTTACTGTAACTCCGTCCGTATTATCTTTCTTCCACCTTACTTTCCTCAACCCTCTCCTAACAA
>NC_089782.1:37146321-37171321 GCF_040412425.1 Macrobrachium rosenbergii
ATACACATTTAAACACAATTTCAATTTTACTTATATATCAAGTATTACCGTCACGTACAAAACTTACTCTCTCGTACTCCCAATTGCAAACTTTTTTTTTCGCGCCAAACCACTTCGCGCCGTACCCACCCACCCACACACACACACACACACACACCGGAGGAAACGCGGACGGAATACTTTAATTTTGGCGCTAATATCCTCTACTCTTGAAATGGATAATAATGTATACTACGACGAGATACAAATTTTAAATAATTTCTGTGAGTTGAAACACCTGCTTGGTAACAAAAAAACTAGGAGGCACAAATTCCACAACGGCTCGACGAAATAGCGGTTTTAATTATTGCACAATACATTTTCTGGTTAACGAACGCATTCCATCTCTGAAACAACTCTTTTCAGGGGAGATTTATGGTTCAGGAACCAGTGCCATCCTCATGTAAATCATACGCAACCCCTCGCAGTTAAAATCATCAGTATGTTGAACTAGCTGTTTCATTAGAGCAAAAATTAACGGTTCACAAAGGAGTACCATGGGTCTACTTGAACTTCACAAAAGCAAACCTTCCAATCAATCTTGCTCCCCTTCTTTAAAACAACAATTGGCAGGCTAGATCGATTTCCGTTTTGCAGTGAAGAATATGGATGGCGACCAGGAATAAAAGGAAAGTGATGTCTATTGTTGCACAAGGCAGTATTGACACAATCGACCCGAGCCCTGCACATGTGGGGTGAATTTACGCATCTCGGCCGATATAATTTTTAAAAATTCAGTTCTGCTCTTCTGTGCAGCAGCTTTAGGTCATAAATTTCCTTCATCTCGCGTCTAAAATGAAAGAACATTGGAGCAAGCCAACCCCGGCAGCCGTTATAGCTCCAGGAAAAAAAAAATAAGTAGAGCAAAAAGAAGTTGAACTTTTGCTTTCTAATGGAGTCGCTCGCGCCAAGACAATGGATTTCAAGGTTAATGTTGGAAACTAATATGCACGCATCTTTCAAGAGACATCCCTGAGTTTCATGACAGCCTAGAATATTTTATGTGGCACGCAATGCGATAACTACAGTATGTATTAGCTGTAGTCAGCGCCAATTCGCGTTTTGCAAACCTAATTCAATGTCCTTTGAGCGTCCGTCGGACCAATCAATAATATCCCCTCTGCTCGCATGGATGACGCTGCTCGTATACAGCACTCATAATTTTCAATGTTTACGCCATTTGCCTGCGTTGTATAAAATCAGTGAAGATGACATTTTATCGCGTGTGCTTAAAGTACGCCAACTGAGCTTAACTCAGCATAGCTTCAGTCATAGACAATTCATGAGAAAACTGACGAGTTTGGTCAATAAATCAAATGACTAATATCTCTGAAATCATCGTGGGATATTTAATAAATATCTCGTGAAATTTATGTATTAGCGTTCAGAACTTACGTGTTAAGCCTTCGGAATTCACTCGGCAATGCGAAACGGAGACGAAAGACGTGGAAACCGTCTTGTAGTAGTGGTTTGTTAAGGTAATTTCAGCTCAGAGATAAGTAACTACTCGGCAACTCGACAACGTCTACTCCCGGTTCCATGGCCACCTTGTTCTCCCTGACACCACCCCTCCGACACCCCGGGAGACCCCCATAACCCCCCACCGTCGACAATATCTACTCCCCGTCCCATGGCCGCCTGGTTCCCCCATCCCTCCCCTACAGGAATCCCCCATAACCCCTCCCCTCCTACTCCAACGCTGGTGTGTAGAGAGCCTCAATGGCCAATGCCGACGCCGCGTGGATTTTAGTTTGGGGTTTAGTCAGCGCTGGTTGTGTAGGTGCGATGTTTGCTTGCGTTGTGATGTGAATTGTGATGTGAATTGTGGTTTTTGACCCATTTAAAGCGAAGACAAGTTGAGTACAAACGAACGAAGCCCCGAGACGAAAGGTGTCAGTCAATAGTAAGTGTGTACTAACTGCTATTTGTCTGTAGTAAACGGTGTTGTTAAAAGAGGTGAATGGGAGGCTTATTTTGAATGGTTGTAGGACTGCCGTAAGGTATATATATATAAACAGGTAACCGCTATCTTGTAATAACACAAGCACTTGTCGCGTTTTTCACAAGAAAGGATTTTAGAGTCCTGCCTGAAGGATACAAAGCAGCAGTTTGCTCGTGTAGGCAGGATTCCGTCCTTCCTTTCAAACCAAGTCCCTTTAAACTTGCGTTAACACCCACCGCTAACACGTTGAAGTAAGGCATTTTCGGTGTTATTTTAGCTGTTTTCTTGTGTGTTTGTGTATATATTATACATATACATATATTGCGAATGTATTTGTTTTATTTCCACGTGAAATCAGAAGGTTTGTGACTAGGCCTAGTGTGCTAATGCATGTGTTAAGTTGTACTGTATGTAGTAAAAGTTTAGCACTCTCAAAATAATTTAGACAAGTGTTTGGAAGTAACCTCATGACAGCAAAATAATTTAGAAGAGTTTGGAAGTAACCTCATAACATTACTAATGATTATAAAAACCTGAAACAAAATCTTAAGGGTTTTCGTATATCTCCATTGAGTAGGCCTATGCCTATTTGATCTAAAACTTTAACGATCAAAACTGGTAATAGGCCTATGTTTGTAGGTGAACAAACGGCCCTTTAATGATTTTAAAAAATCAGGGAACGTCTTAGGCTTACGTTATAGGCCTACTTAATATAAATCTTAAACTGATGATGAATAAAACGTGAATTCTTACAGGTAGCGGCAGCTGCAGCAGCAGGTGTCCGCGTGAAGTAGGCCTAGGCTTAACCTCTCAGAATCTTTACTGATGATAACTAAAGCATGCAATCTTCCAGGTAGCAGCAGCAGCAGCAGCAGGTGTTCACGTCGGTAACCCGGCTTTAATCACACTTTTCTTATTTATGTGGTGTTCAGACACTCTGCACAAAACAAACTGAAAGAGTGATTAGAGCGCATCTGTGTCACACCTGTGTCACCACATCGTAGAACGTTGTCAACAGATTTCTCGCGTAATTTGCTTTTTCATTCGTTCATTTTTCCCCCCTGAATATCAGTTGGTATTGTTTTTCCGTATCTCGAAATAGGTGGAATTGTTATGTATCTTTCTGAAGAGTCGCGAAATATTTAAGAACGCGATTTAATAATCGATAGACTTGCAAAATGATTGACGAGGCTGTTGATAACGCTCCCTTGTGGCGACCTTCAAGCAACCTAGCGACCGTTGTTTGGTGTCTATAAGGAAGAAGGAGAAAGTTAAGATTCTCAGCTGATTTTTTTATTTTGCTTTGTTTGTTATCCAGGATTTTCATTCACTGTTTTCGTTTTATTAACCACGCGTTTCCTTATACTTTTTGCTTGTTTTGATGCATATGTGTTTTTTTTTTTTGGTTTTCTCATCCACGGCATTTATACTTTTGTTTCTAGACTACGTTTCCCTGTTTGAGTTTTACTTGAGAATTCAGATTTTTGTTGACTGCACTTTTTCTCGCTTTAATACTTTAAACAGCATGTTTCTTTTGGTTTTTATATTGGATAATTAATGTTTGTTCCCCATTGCTTCCAAGAATAGCTGTTTGGGAAGAATTATTCATTACCAATGCTTTGTTTTTCTTCTTAGGTCAAGATCTATGCAGATTGGTCGATACAGGAATTGTCTGATAGAACCACTTTGGTGATATAAGATTTTTTTTTCATGATGACGATTTTTGCTGTGCATATTGCGAAAAGATCGCTACGCATCATACGCTAGTATTGATGGGTGTATGATTCTTCAATGTAGGGAAGTTTTACTCGAATATATACATACATACATATATATATATATATATGTATACATATACATACATACATACACATACAGACACACACATTATATATATATATATATATATATATATATATATATTATACCTGTTATTGTATTTACCATTTAAAGACGGGATACGGGGAATTGGAACTGTTGTCGTAATAGAAGCCAAAAGTATATATATCAGTGTTGAATCAGAATTGCCTACCAGAAAGGCTGTGTGTGTGTTGAATAAGCCATTTTGCTTATATAGGAGCATAATTAGCAGGTGTGATGAAACGCGGCAGAATTCAATCTGAATTATCGTAATTTAACCTAACCTTGGAAGCTCAGCCAAATTACCGGCATATTTTATTTGATATTAAATTCTGCCACATTCACTAAATGTGCTGGTATTTTTTGAAGTCTGCCCCTAATTATGACAGAGAGAGAGAGAGAGAGAGAGAGAGAGAGAGAGAGAGAGAGCCTGATTCCTAGTACTAGTTTTCTTGTCAGACTCTACTCGTGCTTGAATAATGGTTTTCACGCCCGGTGGATGCAAGGATTACTTCATCGAGGCTTTCCCGTATTTAATTTGCCACGGGGCTCGTCTACTCTCTCTCTCTCTCTCTCTCTCTCCAGGTTCAGTTACGATCTACGACTGCTGACTTGTAACTTAATTCAACGCATAGGTTAGCAGAGGCAAGAAAACTAGTACTAGAATGCTCTCTCTCTCTCTCTCTCTCTCTCTCTCTCATTAGAGCTCTCTAGTTAGTAGCATGTAGCATACATACAGTTAGCACAGATAAAAATGATAAAAGCCGCATATTTGAGTTAGTCTAAAACTTCTCGGCTCCCGTAACGCAGACCTAGCAAGGCACGCCAGAGTGACCTTTCTGTGTTGCGGTCCGTCGTGGGTAGTGCGCAGCAACAACTTGTCTTTCCGTTTTTCACTCTTTTGTTTTGTTTTGTTTTTGTTCTTGTTTTCAGGATGTACTGCCACGAGTGATATACAAGTTGTTTGGCCGTTTTTCATTTTTGTTATTGCCCCTCGAATTGTTGGGGGTGAAATTTGAGTCTAGCATATATGACTATATAGTAGGTAGGCTTTAGCCTGCATAGGCCTATGTGGAATACTTTGTATATATGTATATGTATACATATTTATGAAGATTACGTGAATGCACGTTTTTGATTGGATAGTAAGAACGAGTTCTAGTGATGCATTATGTATGACTATGCGTGTTTGTGTACTACTTATGCATGCAGAGACTGCCTAAATGCATTGCTTATAAGTGTTCTTTGTTTTTGCCTATTAGTAATTCACTGCAGAGAGAGAGAGAGAGAGAGAGAGAGAGAGAGAGAGAGAGAGAGAGAGAGAGTAGTACTGCTTGTACTTAATTGCTCAGTAGTTATTAGCAATCACATAATTCATTGCATAGATTAGCAGAGATAGAGTCCACAGATAGGGCTAGGCCTATACACGGAGTCTCAACGGCATTACACTAACCCTGAATATAATGATCAATTTCCCTTCATCTTGCGGGCACTCTTTCGCTTCGTGTATATTAATTTCGGGAAATATTATTGATAATCGCTTCGGTTGTTTGTGAGCTATCTCGCTGTGGCGGTTAGCTAGGACCTTGGTCACAGGTCTTAAAGGCTGTGTACACAGAGGTCTTGCAATTGCCAAAACACACACATATATATGTATCTATATCTATTATATATATATATATATATATATATATATATATATATATATATATATATATATAATCAGAAAAGAAAACACAGAGGTTCATTTATTGAAGTAATATATTATTATATATATATAGGTGATATATATATAACCAGCGACGGACGGGGAATCAGACCACAGTGACGCACCAACCAGTGGCCGACTGGTTAGTGCGTCACTGTAAGTCCTGATTCCCCGTCCGTCGCTGGTTCGATCCCACGGGACGGTGGACTTATTATCACCTAAAATTCCTCTTCGGTAACATATATGAAAATATATTACTTCCGGAGGTAGAGTGAATTGATATTAAAGGACGTTTGTAGCTATTGTATATGAATCACGGTGATGTGATAAATAGTCATATATATATATGTATATATTAATGGTTACACCTTTCACTCAAAGCATTGAATCCGTAAAGATTGAAGCTCATTATTGTTCGTTTTCTGTCGGTCTTCAAGGCCATCATTGGGAAATGTATCCAAAATTACTATGAACGCAGTACTATTTTTTGTGAATGGGAATTCTTAGAAATCAAAATCCAGCGTACTGTGTAACTTCTCGTAAAGTAATTAAGCATATTTGTGTCTGTTGCAAAGGCCAGGAAACGCGTATTTAGTTAGTTTCATGCAATAGTTATGTAATGTTTAATACACTTTCATTTTACAGTAGTAACGGAATTGTAAAAACTGGTCGAAACCAGAGTAGGATCGCTCGTCTTTTGTCCTGGGTTATGACGTCACGCTGTGACGGGGGTGGGATGCCTCAGGGAACGTTACGTAACCCACCGTGACATTATCAGCGGGAGAAACGTTTGGGGGACTTCCAATGCCGTGGCAGGTGTGGCCTTTCCAACGGCAGACATCATGCCGATATTTGAACCTCTAATTTTAACGTTTCTTTGGGGGTACATCTGTTATGTTTTGATTCGAAAGTACAGATTTAGTGGCCAGAGAGATGAGGTGTTGGCAGACATGTTAGAGCGAATGATGAGTCAACGGATTAGCAATTCTGTTGTTTGTTAATGGGTCTTTGTTCCTCACGGCTTTGGAGGTGATGATGAAGATGATGATGATGATGGTGATTCGTCTCACAACTAAAATAATGATTTTGACTTCCAGGTCGTCTAGGGAAAGCATCTCATATTTACTGGACGATTGTGATACGATAATGATTTTGACTTCCAAATCGTTTTGGGGAAAACATCTCATATTTGCGGACAATTTTAGTGTTTATTTCCAAAGTACGATAATGAAGAAGGTATCTTGTATTGACTGATGAATCTTTTTTTGTCTCCACGCTGGAATAATGATTTCTTCTTCCAGGAAAGACGAACTGTACCTACGTCCATGTGTCTTTTGTCAGTATATGTTGACACTTTAATTTTCTGCGGATTGCCTTTTGCACTTACATTTTCGTTCCTTTTTTTCCTTTTTTTTCTTTTTTACTACTACATTTGTAAATTGCATCCATGAAAATGCCATTAAACTTGATGATATGTTTGGCTGTCATAAACATAACTGCATAAATTACAATTTTCTGTTCCGTTTTAGTTTCATACAAACCTAAAGCAATCAGTGAAAAGCCTTTTTTTTTCACAATTTCTTCTTGAAATCGTAATTTCCTAAATCCGATATTGATTTCAGTTTGTTTTGGTATATATATTACTGAGTAATTATATTTATGGCTTCATAAATCGGACAGTTTTTTTTTAATTTTTCATAAGTTGTAAATGAAAACATAACTGGTTTGTAGCAGAGTCATTGAAAATAGTAGTTTAAAAATGTATACTATGTAAAAGTATAAAATTTTGCAATAAAAAACTTATTTCACTTTGACCTTATAAAAGTAGCTACACAAAAACTTGACAAAAAAATAAAACACTGTTAAGAAAGTATCATCATGAAATTTTCAAATTCCACTTTTTTAGTTTATTTACGGATATCTTTTTTTTTAGTTTCTTTTTTTTTAGTTTTAGTTTTCTGTAAAAGAAAACTATTGTGCCGGTTTTGTCTGTTCGTCCGCCCTCAGTTTTAAAAACTACTGAGGCTAGAGGGCTGCAAATTGGTATGTCGATCATCCACCCTCCAGTCGTCAAGCATGCCAAATTGCAGCCCTCTAGCCTCAGTAGTTTTGATTTTATTTAAGGTTAAAGTTAGCCATAATCGTACTTCTGGCACCGCTGTAGGTACCAACAACATAGGCCACCACCGGACCGTGGCGGAGTTTCATGAGCGCCGCGGCTAAGAGTTTATGGGCCGTAGCTGAGGCCACCACCGGACAGAAAACTCGATTGCGCCGAAGAAACTTCGGCGCATTTTTTACTTGTTTTATTTGAGGTTGAATTTAGCCATGATCGTGCGTTCTGGCAACGCTATGGGAACCGTGGCTGAAAGTTTCACGGGCCGCGGCTCATACAGCATCATACGCTGTACAGAAAACTCGATTGCGCATTTTTTTACTTGTTTATGGCCGAGTAAAGAATTTCACTTGAAGGCAATCTCCTCTTCACAATGCGAATGCGCCGTCGCATCCTTATTTGACACCGGCACAGCCAATCAGTTTGCTTCGTCGTTTATCGTCACAACTCTGTTATTTGTTGGAAATCCTGCGTTGGTTATTAGTCACTTTTTCCTCGTGTTGTTGCAGTGTTGTTGTGACGGGGGGCTTATTTGAGTCTCAGGTCATAGTTCACTTGTTTCGTCTCGTTAGTATTGTTATGTATCTCATTCGTTTGCCTTTGTTAATTTTATTGGTATAGTTAAGAAGAAGAAGAAGAAGAAGAAGAAGAAGAAGAAGAAGAAGAAGAAGAAGAAGAAGAAGATTCTACGGGAGGATCAGATAGAATGTATAAATCCATAATTATATATATATATATATATATATATATATATAACATATATATATATATAATATATATATATATACAGTATATATATATATATATATATATATATACATATATATATATATATATATATATATATATATATATATATATATATATAGAGAGAGAGAGAGAGAGAGAGGGAGAGAGAGAGAGAGGAAGGGACCAATAGGAAGAAGAGTTACAAGCCTGTAGAGGGAGAGAGAGAGAGAGATAGAGAGAGAGAGAGAGAGAGAGAGAGAGAGAGAGAGAGAGAGAGAGAGAGAGAATGCCTTCGAAAACAAGCAGGGTATCGCTTACGTGCCGTGAAAATAGGTTCCTTTCAAACACAAGAGTGGGTCTGTTATGTGAACAACTCGAGGGTATTCTCTGCTGTCGTTCCCTTTATGAGATGATTTATGCACGTGGGAGCAAAAGTCCTCACTGCAGGTACGATTGAGCTTGGCGGAGAGCTGGAGAATCTTCCTTTGGAGAAGTTGTAGAGTAAAAAAAGAGCTTTTTTAAAATTATTATTGTTAACCAAAACAAAAACTTCTTTCAGTTTTCTTCTGGAGATGGAAAGAGGAACCCACAAGATTCTTGTGTATAACTTGTTAACTTGTAAATGTTTACAAGTGAACAAGTTATACGCAGGAATCTTGTGGGTTTCTCTTTCCATTATTATTATTATTATTATTATTATTATTATTATTATTATTATTATTATGTCTTCTTCTCCTTCTTCTTCTTCTGTCTACTTCTTCTTCTTCTTCTTCTTCTTCTTCTTCTTCTTCTTCTTCTTCTTCTTCTTCCCCCCAGCGCTTGGCGTTTCGCCTAAATCTTATATTCCATTTCATTCCAATATTAGTATTTAAAAGAAAAAAAAAAACATTTCTAAGTTGCTGAATGTACAGTAGTGTTGAATTAGCAAAGGTTTTTTTTTGCCATACTCGTTACCATACGCACGGTCCCGTTTCCAAATTATCCGCGGGGAAGGAAACTGATTTTGTGTATTAAACGAACCTCATTAAGGAAAAAAATGATTGATGACGTTCTCATATGACTCAGATAAGTTGCTCGTTAAGTGACAACATTGGCAGTGGACACTGACGCCAGCAGTAAACTAGATCTCGTTTATAAACCTCATGTCTGCTGACCTCTGCTCATGGAGCCTTTGTTTATCAACAAAAGCTCGTTGATAAACTTTTGTTTTGTCAGCTCGGCCGTTTTGTTAGGTTGGCAAATGCACCTAGTGGTTTACCTTTCGGGTTTATCGGTGTCAGCTTTGATTTAGCTGTGATTTATGATGTTTTTAAAGGAGCCATAAGTAAATTGATTTATTGTCCAGGGCTACTAATTTTTTTGGTGTTAAACAATGGTTGGTATTTTAGTTCTGATTTGTGTTTTGATTTGTGTGTGAATTTTGTATTTTTTCGTTGCCCAGTCTTTGGTTGTTGCTATTGCTCATTTTATAAATTGCATATCCTTGTAAATATATATGTATACTGTATATATATTATACTGTATATATCTTCTTCTTCTTCTTCTTCTTCTTTTAACGTGCTTTTTTCCCATTTCTTTATACTGTATATATATTATATATATAAATGTATATATGTATGTGTGTATATATATGTTTAAGTATATATATATCCATGCATATTTATCCATATATATGTACATATATATATATGTATATATATATATATGTATATATATATATATATATATATATATATATATATATATATATATATATATATATATATATATATATATATATATGAGAGTATCTTCCGTAAACATCTACATGCATGTAAGAATATTTTCTTATGCAGTTGAATGAGAGTTTGTAAGTTAGTGCTTCCTTCTATTCCAACGTAAACAGAATAACGAACATTTTTAGGCTTAATAAAAAAAAACTCATAATAAATTTGTAAAAAATCCTAATATTTCCAAAAAATAAAAACTCTCCTAACGACTTATCTTATTTAAGAAATAATGACCCAACAACTGTCAGAAGAATAAGGTGAAAGAAAGAGGTAGAAAAGAATTAACGAGGAGAAGGTGATTCCTCAGAATCACTGGAAGGAGCTGAAGGATAATTGAGAGAAGGATATCTCTCTGTCTCTGCGGTTGAGAGGCGATAGTCGTAAATCTTCCTGATGGCCTCAGGAGGAGAGGCCATCAACTTCTCATGGGAAGTTTCTCTGTGTGCTTGTGTCGTGTCGTGTGTGGTGGTTGTTGCTTGTTATTTGTTGTTTGTATTGGGTTGTGTTTTGAAAAGGATGTTTATATAAATATATGTAATGTAGTATGTTTTATGTATGTATACTGTGTGTGTATATATAGCCTATATATATGTATATATATAAATATACTGTATATATATTATATGTATATATGAGTATAAATAAATAAATAAATAATTATATATATATATATATATATATATATATATATATATATATATATATATATATATATATATATATATATATATGTTGATGGTGGGCTCAATTATGATGAAAACTCGAATACCTCATAAATACTGAAGTGGGACATATCGATTTAACCTGATTTAAATGCTGATGAAAAACTCCAAAGACTCATAAATACTGAACTGGAACACATCGGTTTAACCTGATTTAAATGCTGCTATTGATGTTATTTTTATCCGCCTCGCTTGAATAGCATAATGCGAATGCGTCCTCCCGTCACCTCTTGACATTTGCTCGACCGCCGCGATGGCAATATCGTCAGTGCTGGGTCACGTGACCTCTCGGCTGCGAGGGGTGATTATTGTCGCCCGTACAAAGCAACTTTTTTTAAAATTTTCGTTTTTGAATTAATTTTTATTTTTTGTGGGGGGTTTCTTATTGATAAGTTTAATTGTTTGTGCATCTTTTGTATTTTACAGAAGCAATGTTTTATATATTTATGTATATATATGTATATATATAGGTCCCGTTGCTAGGTAACCAATTGGTTCTTAGCCACGTAAAATAAGTCTAATCCTTCGGGCCAGCCCTAGGAGAGCTCTTAATCAGCTCAGTGGTCTGGTTAAACTAAGATATACTTTATATACATACATATATATCTATATAGGCTATATAGTATATACAAATATATTATATTATATATATATAATATAAATATACAAATCTATATATCTATATAATACATATTTATATGTAAATAAATATAAACATTCATATATATACATATATATTATATATATTATATGTATATATTCATCTAAATACAGTATATATATTATTTATACATACACGTATAATATATATTTGTATATACACACATATATATATTATATATATACACGAACATATGTACTTTTTATTTCCTTAAGGTCGCGAATACGTACGAATAAAGAATTGTGATAAATTTAACTCGCCAAATGAATCACCTACAATTATGCATGTATACGTATGTACTCGTATACATACCTAAGGACTTTAGGTAAAACACCACCATATATAGGCTATCGTTCCGAGTTTCTCTTTTATTGCAAAACGCTGCTTTAGGTACCGATGATCAGGCTCGCCTGACTGTGCGGATTGGTATGAAGTCGAGAAGGGGAATCTGCGGTGAAAAGACGAATGACCTTGAAATACTGCCTTTAGCATTCTCTCTCTCTCTCTCTCTCTCTCTCTCTCTCTCTCTCTCTCTCAACCTCAGCTACCTGCTTTACGTAACTGGGTTATGTTGTGGAGCGAAGAAATATGATTTTTTTTTCATATACTCTTTCCAGTTACACATCGTTGTTAAGTAGCATGCAATATCGTATGGTCGGTGACTTCAGAATACCATTTTTCATTTTTATTTATATATTTATTTATTTATTTAGTGAGTGCAGTTACAGAATGATGATTATATACTTAACATATTTGCCTTTTTTATAATTTTATTATAAATATTGGGCTTAGCTTATCTTTTTCAAACATGCATATGATCATCCTTCCAGTACAAGAATTCACATCATCATCCTCCTGCGTATGGTAATAGTATACCATCCTACGAGACTCTCACCATGGCCTTGAGGCGGGGAGCAGCCTACATATGACTCGGTTATTTTATTTTATTTTTTTTTTCCAAGCTCTTCTCCTGCATAGTCTGTGTAGTAGATCTGCTAAGCTCTCTGAAGGGGCAAACTTTTGTGAATTCTAGGCTGCGGAATATTGGATTGTAATTTTATTGGTTTTCTTTTACTTTCGTTCTAATGTTTTGAAAGGCATAAATGTGAGCTTAAGGAAACTGGGCGTTTTTCATTCATTAAAGAAACAGATTTGCGTGAATTGAAAGAGTTAGCTTTTTTTAAGCTTTAAACAAAATGAATAAGTCTTAAATGAAAAATGTGAGGTTTTAGTTTTCTGTAAAAGAAAACTATTGTGCCGGCTTTGTCTGTCCCTCCGCACTTTATTCTGTCGGCACTTTTTTCTGTCCGCACTTTTTTCTGTCCGCACTTTTTCTGTCCGCCCTCAGATCTTAAAAACTACTGAGGCTAGAGGGCTGCAAATTGGTATGTTGATCATCCACCCTCCAATCATCAAACAAACCAAATTGCAGCCTCTAACCCGAGTAATTCTTATTTTATTTAAAGATAAAGTTAGCCATAATTGTGCATCTGGCAGCGGTATAGGATATCCCACCACCGGGTCGTGGTTAAAGTTTCATGGGCCGCGGCTCATACCGAGACCACCGAAAAATTGATCTATTTTCGGTGGACTTGACTATTGCCATTATTGTATGTTTATGACTTTCAGCTTGATAATTTTACGCAGATTAAGAGGTGAAATGCGGCGGCCTTACATATACTGTAAATATATATATATATATATATATATATATATATATATATATATATATATATATATATATATATATATATGTATATATATATATATATATATATATATATATATATATATATATATATATATATATATATGTATATATATATATATATATATATATATATATATATATATATATATACTGTATATATATATATATATATATATAAATAAAGATAAAATCCATGAAGGAAACGGAAACGCTGAGTGCTGCAGGAGGCCTTTCGACACTATGCTAAGTAAAGGACATAGTGTCGAAAGGCCTCTGCAGCACTCCAGTGTTTCCATTTCCTTCGTGGATATTATCTTTATTTATATATTCATCACGTTCCATATTTTCGTGATTCAGTTATACATATATATATACATATACATAAGATATATATATATATATACTGTATATATATATGTATATATATATATATATATATATATATATATATATATATATATATATATATATATATATATATATATATATATATATATATATAATGCCGTCTCTAATTTCTGTACTTCTTCCTGTTTCTTGGGATACGCTGAATACGGCAAAATCTGGAGCCGTAGGCATAACGAAACCTCTCAGAGATTAATACGGCTGTTGTTCAGTAAACAATACCGTCCCCAGGGAGCGTGTCTGGAGTCTGTGCTAATAAGAGGAAGTAGGAAAATAAAATACTTTATTGTATGATTCGTTTGACCTTCATCCTTATCTTTGCATTGTATGCATTGTTGCAGATTGTATTGCTTTTTTGCGATACAGTGTTTCTTGAAGGGCAATATACATATACTATATATATATAAGTATGTGTGTATGTATATATATATATATATGTAAGTGTGTGTAATTATACTGAAAAATCCTTATAAAAACCGCCGAATAATATCTGATATAAATAATTTCCTGTGAATGAGATAAGTAACATTTAGCAATTAGAGGGCGAATACGTCTAATGCCGGGTTTTACTAATAGCACCAAAAAAAAAAAAAAAGGTGGCATAGGCCTATTTCTCAACAAATGGGAAACAGGATCCTTTTTCTCCACTGATTGGCACACGTGCTAAGGGCCTATAGACAGGTACAATTTGACGTGTTGTTATTATTATTTTAGTTATGACAAAGTCAGTCGACAACGATTTACATAGCTGTTACTGCTGGAAAGACGATCGACAAAGAATCACCTGGCTTTTCCTGCTGCAAAGACAGTCGACGAAGAGTTACCTTGCTGTTCCTACTGCAGAGACAGTCGACAAAGAATTACCATGCTGTTCCTGCCGCAAAGACAGTCGACAAAGAATTACCTTGCTGTTTGTGCTGCAGAGACAGTCGACAAAGATATACCTTGCTGTTCCTGCTGCAAAGACAGTCGGCAAAGAATTACCTTGCTGTTCCTGCTGCAAAGACAGTCGACAAAGAATTACCATGCTGTTCCTGCCGCAAAGACAGTCGACAAAGAATTACCTTGCTGTTTGTGCTGCAGAGACAGTCGACAAAGATATACCTTGCTGTTCCTGCTGCAAAGACAGTCGGCAAAGAATTACCTTGCTGTTCCTGCTGCAAAGACAGTCGACAAAGATATACCTTGGTGTTCCTGCTAGAAAAATAGTCGACAAAGATTCTGTTTCGGATACAAAGACAGTCGACAAAGATTTACCTAGCTGTTCATGCTGCAAAGACGATCGGCAAAGAATCACCTTGCTGTTCCTGCTGCAAAGACCCAAGTCGGCAAAGGCGACCCAACTTTTAAAGGCGTCCCTGTGAATCGAAATACTATTTTCAGGAGGACCTCTTCCTAATTGGTGACATTTACCTGTTGCCGAGAGGACCGCTGTTGACAAGCGTCCGATACATTGATCAAACGGCGCTCATGTATCTAATAACGATTGTCCGGGTTGGACTTTTTACCGCGTTTGTGTGCGTTTGTGCATTTGTGTGTGGGTACGTGTGTACGTTCGTGGACACGTGCTACCAGCAGTTAATGTTTTCGCAGCTGGGTATGAAAAATGGCGCTTAAATTAGTGCCGTATTGTGTTGACGCAGTGTCAAAAGGTAGGGGCGGGGCGCTCTTGATTCGTACGCGTCGCCCAGATGCTGTGTTTCTGTGTGTGTGTGTGTGTGTGTGTATCTAGGCCCTTATTCCGCGTGCGATATTAATAGAGATATTTTTACCCCCAGTGGACTTTGGATTTTTGTTTTTGTTTTTTGGTATTTCAGTCCAAAAAATCTTTTGCAGCCTGTGTCGCTCCCTCTGAAGTAGGAAAATATATTGTAGTGGAATTTCGGAATGGTAGATATGTAGTTTTTAACTTTCCTCTTTGCTTTGGTTATTTTGCGTTGTTGTTTATGCTTTGGTTATTATTATTATTTTTTTGTTATCTCCATCATTTCATAACGCTTCTTCTCTCGCTTTTTTTTTTTTCAGCACATTTTTTTTTTCGCTACAAAAATCTTCAGACATACGTCCACAAACATATGCTCAGTATAGGTCGAAATGGGTGGTGTCGACAGTGCACCTCACGGGGTGCACTGTAAGCATTATTAAAGTTTTTTTGCAGCGTCCCTTCGGCCCCTAGCTGCAACCCCTTTCGTTCCTTTTACTGTACCTCCATTCATATCTTTCTTCCATCTTGTTACCCACCCTCTCCTAACAATTATTTCATAGTGCAACTGAGACGTTTACCTCCTGTTACACCTTTCAAACCTACCTACCCTCAATTTCCTTTCCGGCTGAATGACCTCATAGGTCCCAGTGCTTGGGCCTTAGGCCCAAAAACCTTATATTCCAAAATGGAAAAACGGCAAAAAAAAAAAAAAAAAAAAAAATAGTCCCAGATTACCAATATATGATGTCACCAGTATATTATATAGTATATGATATGGACTCAAACGACACACACATGTTCTTCGCATAAGCTAAGATACTTAAGAGACGCATGCAAATAAACTTGTGTCAAATCCGTGCAGTGAGCCGCCATTAGAGGAATTTGCATCGCATTAAGCACGCTCAACTGGGTAATTTAGGCTTAATGGGTCCTGATAACGGGGTATCATCCAGGGAAGCTTTTACTCGGGAGAGAGAGAGAGAGAGAGAGAGAGAGAGAGAGAGAGAGAGAGAGAGAGAGAGAATATCGCTGGGTTATAGTGTACTCTGAACATTGCTGCATAACTTACAAATGCTTCAAAATAATCTGATTGTGTTATATATATATATATATATATATATATATATATATATATATATATATATATATATATATATACACCTACATATTTACTAACAGGACCTCATTAAAACTGGATGGTATCTAGTGGAGATATTTATTCAAGAAAAGTTACAAGCTTTCTAGGACTAAAAATTGTGTAAGTGAATATATATATATATATATATATATATATATATATATATATATATATATATATATATATATATATATATATATATATATATATATGTGTGTGTGTGTGTGTGTGTGTGTGTGTCTGTGTATTCATTCAGACCAGTTGCCTTAGCGGCGTCACTGTCTCTTTAGCGTCAAAACTTGTTCTTCTCCCGATTCTCATGAGTTATTCTGGATCGACAACATTTTCGTCTTATCGGGCCGGAGGAAATATATTTCATTGACCTTGAATTGATTGAACTGAATTGATTTTAGAATTTAGGGCCAAAGGCCAAGCACTGGGACCTATGAGGTCATTCAGCGCTGAAACGGAAACTGACAGTGAATGGTTTGAAAGGTTTAACGGGAGGAAAACCTCAAAGCAGTTGCACTATGAATCAATAGTTAGGAGAGGTTTAAACGTAAGATGGAAGAAAGAGAATATGAAGGGAGGTACAGTAAAAGAAAAGAAAGGGGTTACAGCTAGGGCCCTAAGGAAGGCACGCTGCAAAGAACCTTAAGTAATGCCTACAGTGCGCCGCACGAGGTGCACTGACGGCGCTAACCACCTACGAGGTCACCTTGATACCCGAGTAGAGATTGGTCAAGCTAAATGATAGATGAACCGCTTTTTTTTTTTTTTTGTCTCTTACTTATGATGTATCAACTTCCTCGCAATACTTTTCCGTCCGCGCGGTGAGACGGAGAAGTTGTCAGTCCAGTTTGTTAAGTTAGTAGACGCTTGAATACGCCAAAGTTTGGCGAAACAGCTGTTAATGTCGGGAAACCAATGAATGGAGGAAAGAGGTTAGCTTATTTTCCACCGGAACTGATTCCCGAGAATCGAAAATATTCCGACGATACGAAGGTTCTTGGAAGAAGAAACTTGCTGACGCTTCTAAGGCAATTGGTTTCAGTAGACATTGTATAAGAGAAGATCTGTACCACACACACACACACACACACGCATATATATATATATATATATATATATATATATATATATATATATATATATATATATATATATATATATATATATATATATATATATATATATATATATATATAATGTATGTATATACACATATATACTATTTATAAAATTTATGTATGTATGTATATATGTATTTATGTATGTATGTGCATGTATGTATGTATGTATCCACTGGCTTTAAGCTAAAAATGCCGTTTAACATCCAATTCGCTCTACCTCTGGATATTAAACGCCATTTAAAGCTTAATATTCGGGAATAAAAAAAAATATCACGGTGTATGTAATAAGAATTCATATGTATGAAAGTATGTATGTATGTATGTATGCATGTATAATTTGCATGGGACGCTGACGAACCATGTTCTATTTAAACTCTGGTGAACTTTTCGAAATCCCATATCTCTGCCCTTGACATTCCCAGGAGATTCGGAGAGACTGCTCTCTCTCCCTGAACTGGTCTATTTTTTTCTTTTATATAACGTTGTGACATTTCTCCTTGCATTTCGACTGCCGTCCTGCTAATGGGCAACGTTTCTGTCATCCCTATAGGCGAATGTATCAGTAATTACGGGATTTATTCAGTGTTTTTTTTTTATTCGTTTCATTTTGTGCTCTGTCAGTTAATAATTGCCGATTGATGTGTCTAAGAATTGAATATTATGTGGTTGTTCTTTTTTTTTTGATTTTTTGATTAATATTCTTTTTTGTTGACTTTTATTAATTATTCTTTTTATGACTTTTTAGATAATAATATTTTTGTGACTTTTTTGTTATTATTTTTTATGACTTTTAATTAATATTCTTTTTATGACTTTTTAGGTAATAATATTTTTGTGACTTTTTTATTCTTTTTATGACTTTTAATTAATATTCTTTTTATGACTTTTTAGCTAACAATGTTTTTATGACTTTTTAGCTAACAATGTTTTTATGACTTTTTAAATATTCTTGTTTATGACTTTAATATTCTTTTTGACTTTTCAAGTAATAATATTTTTGTGACTTTTTGTTAATCTTTTTATGACCTTTAATTCATATTCTTTTTTGTGACTTTTTAGATAATAATACTTTCCTGACTTTTCAATTATTCTTTTTTATGACTTTAATTAAAATTCTCTCTTTTATTATGACTTTTTGATAATTATTTTTTAATAACTTTTTCTTTATTTTTCTTTTTATATATGATTTTAATTAACATTATTTTGTATAACATTTTAATCAATATTCTTTTTTATGACTTTTTAATTAATATTCTTTCTATGACTTTTTAATCAATATTTTTCATAACATTTTATTCATAATTTTTCAAATTCTTTTTTATGACTTTTTTTTTATGACTTTTTTCAAATATTCTTTCTTATGACTTTTTAATCAATATTCTTCCTTAGGACTTACTCCCCCCCCTCCCCCCGAGATCTGTCAGTTGGCCTTTGGCCGCGTTTTGAGAAGGGATAGCATTTGAAAGTTACGTGTACCAGTAGGATATCTCCCAGACGAAGGACGTAGGATAACAAGGGAAACCTGGATGAAGTTTGTTCCCTCGGAGGAAATGGTTGTGGTCACTGTCGGCCTCAGGTACTGATCAGAGTGGTTTATACCCAGGTTGGAGATGGGTAACGGTGTTTTAACCCAACCCCAAAACACAGTAACACACACACACATAAACACACACACATACTGTACATATATACACACACACACACACATATATATATATATATATATATATATATATATATATATATATATATATATATATATATATATATATATATATATATTAAGAAGAATATTAATTAAAAAGTCATAAGAAAGAATACTAATGAAAAAGTCATAAGAAATATTAAAGTAATAAAAAAGAATATTAACTGAAAAATTATAAAAAAAGAACATTGATGTTATGAAAAATATTGATTCAAAAGTCATAGAAAGAATACTAATTAAAAACTCATAAAAAAAGAATATTGATTAAGGAGTTATACAAAACAATGTTAATTAAAATCATACGCCTCTATAAAAAGTCCCTCATACCCACAATTCAGGGGAACTTCGTGACGCAAATAACAAGTCGACATTCTCCTTATCTCGCGAATCCCGAGATTCTTCCCGTTGTAACTCTTCGGCATAAATCGAATGTCTCCTGTTACGTAATGGCTGCTCCGACACGCATAGCCGTTGATCAATGAGTTAATCTTCCGTGTTCCTTCTTGTGACACGAGTTGGAACGGCACATCTCCGTTGCTTCTGTCTAGCCATCGATTTGTATTATGTATTATATGTGTATGTGTAATGTAGGTAGTATGTATGTATGTATATGTATATAGATAAATATCCATTTGTATAATTATATACAATATATATATAATGTATAAATATTAATATATACACTATGTATATTCCTTATTTTATATTATATATATATATATATATATATATATATATATATATATATTTATTTATTATGTGTGTTTTTATATATACATACATACAATATAGTATATATTACTGTAGCCTATATATTATATGTATATATATATATATACATATATATATATATATATATATATATATATATATATATATATATATATATATATATAGAGAGAGAGAGAGAGAGAGAGAGAGAGAGAGAGAGAGAGACTCTACTGTGTATCACAGCAGCACCAAAACTCGTTGCTTTGTGTGCATTTGACGATAAGTAAAAATTAAAACTCATAGAATATTTACGCATACCTTTCATGGTCTGATTCGAAATGCGCTTAAATCCAGAAATAAAGGATCAATTTTTCGGATGTAAGATCATTAGTGAGAAAGGTAAAAGACTGAAAAGGTTTCAAAAGGATTTAGGATTTAAACTTAACGTGAAAAGAAAACTACAAGTATAATGTTTGCGTAGTACACTAACTTCTTGAGTTACCCTTCTCACGATTGAGTTCGTTTTCTATGATGCCCTTGGAGTGCACTTTTGGAAAGTGGCCTCGCGAGAAACGTTGGAACTAAGGATATGTTTAGTTATTTATTTATATTTTTGTAATACCTGATTTGCACTATTACTACTTCTGCAGATTAATACAAATACCACCACAACCAGAGATATTGTAAATTTGTTGCGTACTTTGCAACGTAATTGCAGAAATATCTTATTATTATTATTATTATTATTATTATTATTATTATTATTATTATTATTATTATTATTATTATTATTATTATTAATCTAAGTCTTCATCTTACCTATTTTTGAAAGACGCTTGCTGTTCATAACAGATTGTTAACTAAATGAGCTTTGTTCATTATATATAACGTTTTTTTAAATTTTTTGTTCATTCCCAATATCATGTTCTTTTTGAATAATGGCTTTTTTAATTTTTTACTGTATTATACGTTCCTCATATATAATCTTCCATTTTTGGAGACGTGGGTTTTACTTTCAGCAAACAGAATGATAGTGATGTTAAGAGTTTGATGATGGCTTTGGTAATGGTGAACGCAGGAATGATGTTCAGTTCATTATATAGACACATACATTATATACATAAATATGTAAATTTGTCTATGTATGTATGTGTGTTTGTGTGGGGTTGGGTTGGAGATTAGATTTGTCTGGGTCGGTATAAAAAAGAAGAAATATATATATATATATATATATATATATATATATATATATATATATATATATATATATACATATATATATATATGTGTAAATATATATATATATATATATATATATATATATATATAATATATATATATATATATATATATATATATATATATATATATATATATATATATATATATATATATATATATATATATATATATATATATATGCACAATAATAATTGCAATACACAGTAGTAGTGGTAAAGATAAACAATATTATTAACTCTCAATTGTAACAGTAATAGTAATAATACGTATATCTTCATATGCCATGTACGATTGTATACATAATTTTAATCCTTAAATGTAATATAACTTGTGAATATCCATTTTATCCTCTGTACGCTACCTATGACGTTATTACTAGAAATTCCCAAGATATTACTAGAAATTCCCAAGATATTGCTCTAGTTTCATACCAAAATAAAACCATATATTTTTATTTTCCTGTGGATTTAGTGAATCGAGTTGGAATAATCCCAGTTAGGCTATTCCTTTAAGTTTTGATGTAATATCTTTAGACATTAATTTTAAAGCATTCTTGAAATTCATAATTTTCGCGATTTCTCCATAACAATTGGTTGCCGATTATTATATTTTTTGTTCGATTAAAAAAAGATAACCGAATTTCGGAATTAGTCGTTTTTTTTTAAATATATATTTCCCAGAATTTTACCCACTTGAAGGTTTATTAGGAGATATTAATATCAATTTGTTCCAATTCTCATATTTATTTGCTCAGTTAGAAAATAATAATATATCGAAATTGACTGGTTTCTAAAAAAATTATTTAGCAAAGTTGTATCCAATTGAAAGTATATTATAATAGATGATGTCAGTGGTTTACCCATTATCATATTTTTGGCCAATTTAAAAAAAAAATATATAATCATATATATAGAATCTACTGGTCACTATTTACCAAAAACGTACGTAATTTTTAATAACCAACCACAGTGCTCTCTGAACTTCTGGAGTTCTTCACACTTTTTTTGGACACGCTTGTGACTACTAACAAAGCCTTAGATCCAAATGCAAGAAATATGAAGCAATTCTGACATCTGGCAGCAGGAATCGAAACCCACGCCCGTGCTTCTAAATAACCTGATTTTAAAAAATGTTCATTTCGTATAATTTTTATCAATTAAAAGTTTATTAGGTTAGATGATGCCCATTTGAAGGTCATTAGTTAAAAAAAAATGTGCACTTGTATTGAAGCGAAATTTCATAACCGTTTTTTTCTTGCAGGTGTTCTGTGGGTAGTGAATAAGATGGGTCACCGACCAGCAAGTACCGATAACGATGACACCCTCGCCTGGAACTCCGAGAGAGGAATTAGAAACTGATCCGAGATACAGTTACCCTTACAGAAGTTACAGTCGCTAAGGCGTACATTACATAACGGCGCTGAAACCGTTACAAATGGAACAGAACGGACGCTGAAGAGACTTATAATCATGTGAACGCCAATTCGCACGCTTGAAGAATCGACGCAGAAACTCTAAGGCGTCGACACGCCAGAGATGAGGCTCATCAGCAATAAAGACGGTAGGTTTGATTTACCGTTCTGTAGTTATTTTTAGGCTATTTTTAAGTGCTTTTGTGTGTTTGTACTTGCATGTTTGAATGTACCGTACACGAGTGTTCGTGGATGTGCGTGTCTAGTAGCTTACAAATAATACATGTGCACGCCCACGTGATATATATATATATATATATATATATATATATATATATATATATATATATATATATATATTACATGAGCTTCCGTATAATTTTGTATAGAGACGATAACAATAAAAAAAGAAGTAAACGTTACCTTTTTTTACTCTCAAGGGGAAGGATATAAACGCCCCTTACCTTAAGTTGTATAATGCTCTAACAAGTGGTTGATATCTACGTACGATCTCGGTAAGGACGAACTTCTGAGGCGTCAGATAATTTATTATTAAAACAATGCAAGCAGCAGCCGAATGTCACCCTTTTGGTTTTCGTGATTGCAGGCAGATCGGGAACGCAGTTACAGCGGCCACAAATCTTCGATTAAATATATAAAAACCGTTATCGCGTCATTTTTTTAAATGTAGATTATCGTGCGTCAGGTACTGCCAGCTGTATGATGCACATAGCGTTGGCCGCCTGGCATCAGCACCGCCCCTGGCTGAGAGAACCTGAGTGAGAGCGTCAGTCAGGCAGTGAAGATTTGGCCACGGTGAAGGTCAGATGTACGCGGAAGTGCTCTGGATAAAACGCCATGTGATCTCCACGAAGCTCTGTTGTCCCAACCGTTTTGAGGACGGAATCATACTCTCGTTATAGTATGACGAAGTGTTGTGACGCCGACGGTCTTGTGAATGAGGTAAAAACGAGCGTTGGCGGATTACGTTAAAAATATATATATATATTTTTCGTTTCGAATAAATGTTTCCCGCCACCATATTAGCGTCGTCGACGGCAGTGAAAGAATCAAGCTCGCTTTTGACAGCTCGAAAGTTCCCCCAATGTTCTGGCGAAAGGTTTTGAAAAATTATGTGAAATATGGTACGTATCTCGATGTGTTTGTGTTCTCGACTCTCTCTTCACATGTTTGGAATTGTGAATGTCTGCTACGGTTGTAAATAATAGTTTTTTTTTTTTACGAAGAAAACCTTCGGATCTTGACGTTAGAAATAACATACTGTGCACTGCAAGTTTTTCTTTGGAAAATGATTTAGTACTAACCAAGCAACGATTGTTTATGTGTGTGTTGGAATTCATTGATGGCAAATAACCTCTTCGGAATGATTTTCACTTAAGCTTTAGTGATTATCTTGATTATGTCTTTTAATGTGGTTATGTTTTACACTAACTTTTTTTTTTTAGGCCTATACAAGCCTTAGTGATTACATTATGTCTTTAATGTGGTTATGTTTTACACTAACATTTTTTTAGGCCTATGCATCTTGCATGGATGTATGTTAAATTAAACACATTTAGATTGTGTTACATGACTTACACTTTTTTTATACTCATAACTGCACATAGGTAACATTTTTGGTAATGTTACATAGTTCTAAGATGCATTTTCACATGTAGAATTAGTTACTCTGAAGTTCTACTGGTTATGTGTAAAAATAAATGAATTACTTGTGCAACTGATTAAAATAGTATTTTAAGAAATAGATCACGTATGCCTAGGTATTTTATATACGTATGTGTACAGGTGATTTTATATATGTGTATATATATATATTAAATATATGTATGTTTATATGTATATATATTATATATATAACTAGACTATAAATTACCAAATAAGTTAAGACTCTGATAAAGATGATTTAACCTAGAATTAATTATTGTAATTTTTGTGGCGTCTCAATTACTAAGGTCACTGACACCATCTACAATTTCCATTTACTTTTATGGATTTATTATGATTTGATTTTTATTTTCGATATTGAAGTAAGCTCTCCTTAAGCTGGAGTTTATAAGGGCACTGTGACCTTTGACCTAGCATGTGATGTAGCTTAATCCAAGGCTGGTGTGAAAGGGTAGATTCATTGCCTTCAACGGGAGGGATGCGGTTGCTAGCACGCCCTTCACTGTAGCTGCGGCCCACTACGATCGATTAGCTACCAGGTAAATATATAACGTTTATGATTACAGGGGATCGCTCTCAGGACCCGCCTTATATATATATATATATA
>NC_089782.1:37176321-37223821 GCF_040412425.1 Macrobrachium rosenbergii
ATAAAGATTATGACATATCTCTCTAACTTCGTTTACCCAATCTTGATTTTCCTTCTTTCGTTTCAAACGCCGCGTGACGACGTTTCCTGTTGCCATGGTATGTGGTCATTGTGTTTAATGTTGTTAGGTTAATGTTCTGTTTAGATTCAAGTGAGTGTTAGATTCATGACATTATTCTTAATGTATGCAGAATTTTTTTTATGTTATACCTGGAGGCATTTTGTAATTACAATCGTACACGCTGTTCTCTCTTCCTAGAGTATGTATATATATATATATATATATATATATATATATATATATATATATATATATATATATATACATACACAGTATATACATACAAACAAACAAACATATACACACGAGTACATGGCTTTTGGCAACTACAGACATGGCTAACGACTCTGGAGGTTACGTTACCGTACCCTGGCAAACTGCTTTAAAAACAAATATCGGACGCACTGTTAGCTTGTAGATTGCCAGGACACGATAGTGAAATCTTGTGACTCGTTGACCGCGACTATAGCATGATCTATTCCTTTTAGCATTACAGTTTAATGCACTGTCAACTCGCATTATTTTGGTGTATGTTAATGCCTTTACGATTATCTTGTCTCTGCTCATATATATATATATATATATATATATATATATATATATATATATATATATATATATATATATATATATATATATATATATATATATATATATATATATATATATATATATATATATATATATATATATATATATTCTATATATATATATGATTCTTCCTGATTTGATCACATAAGAAAATTCCGTTCTTAATCACAGCATACTAAGTAGACAGCGAAAGAGGAATTGAAATAAATTTGAATTAATTAAAAAGAAAAAGCTTCCGGTGCTTGCTTGTTTTTTGCTGAACCACAAAATGACGCGTTTGACTTTTTCATAATTAAAGTAGGCGAAAGATTAATTAAACGTGTCGCCGGAATGACGGGTAAAATGAAAGGTAGGAAATTTTAATTTTCTGAAAAATAACAAATAAACAGAAACAAAAGTAAGATGAATGGTAGGAAATTTTAATTGTTATGAAAAATGACAATAAACAAAAACAAAAAATAATAAGCAAATAAAGATGAGTTACAGAAATCAATGAGAATGAAAACGAACACTTTAAATAAAGGCAATCTGATAAGGTCTTAATCACACTGCCCACAGTAAGTGAGCCTCGCAATTTATAACTGGGGAAAATGATTGATGGGTGGCCCTTCCGGTCTGAATAAAAAAAAGAAAAGGTTTATGAGTGATGGTCACTCATATTTTAAGAGAAAATATTTTTTGCAGAGTGGTCAACGTCCATGCATGCTGTACAAACATTCATTGATTTTTTACTCTTCTATATACTTATAAACATTCCTTGATTTTTTTCATTCTTCTATGTACTAAATATATGATTTTTTTTCACTCTTTCGTCTACTAAATAAACATTCATTGGTTTTTCTTTCATTCCTCTATATATTAGATATTCATTGATTTTTTTTTCACTCCTCTCTACACTAAATAAACGTTCATTGATTTTTTTCACTCTTCTATATGCTAAACATTCATTGATTTTTTTTCAACTTCTATATACTGAATAAACAGTCACTGATTTTTTTTCATTCTATATACTAAATATTCATTGATTTTTTTCACTCTTCTCTATACTAATTAAACATTCATTAATTTTTTCATTCTTCTATATCCTAAATATTCACTGACTTTTTTTTTCACTTTGTATACTAAAAAACATTCATTAATTTTTCATTCTTCTATGTATACTAAATATTCATTGATGTTTTTCTCCACTCTCCTGTATACTAGATAAACATTCATTGGTTTTTCTTTCATTCTTCATTGGTTTTTCTTTCATTCTTCTATATACTGAATATTCATTGATGTTTTTTCATTCTTCTGTATACTAAATATTCATTGATTTTTTTTTTTATGTTTCTGCATACTAAATAAACAGTCATTGATTTTTTTTTTATTCTTTTCTGTACTAATCGCCTTTGAGACTACCTTTGAGAAGGTAAATATTTCCCCTTCTGCATTGTTAGATTTTAGTAGATTTTCAGATAATTGGAAGTTAACGTTAAGGAAAGACAACCCTATATAAATGTGTCTTAATTAATATCTCAAATGTAGATTAATAGATAGTACAGTGGGAGAGCACTGGGTGTTTTTGCTAGGTCTTGGGTTCAACCCTGACTTTCCAGTCCAGCCAGTTGTTTTTGGTTAACAGTGTCAGCTGTAGCTGGGTATGGGACAAGCAACCCCATCCCTGAAGACCTGCTGAGAGAGCGGAAAGCTGTAGACTCCTTCCCCAGGTACACCGCTTTAACAGGGGGAAAATGGCGTATGGTGAAGTTTATATATATTATATATATACAGTATATATAAATATAAATATGTTTACATATATATATGTATATATATATATATATATATATATTATTATATATATATATATATATATATATTCATTTATTACATACACATATATATATATATATATATATATATATATATATATATATATATATATATATATATATATATATATATATATATATATATATATATATATATATACATACATAAAGAACCTTGAGAAACGCCTTAAAATCCTCCTTTAAATTTAAAAAAAAACGGTCTCTTAAGGGGCCATTGTTATGTTCCTTCGTGATTACTTAAGAGACGAATTCCTTACTGAAAACCAAAACATTTCCTCCGACGGGCAGAGGGGAAATTACGAACGCCCTGAGGGCATTTCGACGAAGTAACAGCTCTCTCTCTCTCTCTCTCTCTCTCTCTCTCTCTCTCTCTCTCACGCGACCATAGCGATAGCGACCTGTTGTTGTTGCTGGTGTTGCCAGTGCGTAGGCGTCTTTTAGCTCAACTTTAAGGGGCCGTCAGCAGTCCTTCCCCAGGAGGCGCTCTTGCGCGTGCGCTTGCGGCCTTAGTTCGTAAGGGCTGCGGGAGTGCGTGCATCTCTCGGGCGATGATGCACCGTGTTTTCAGAGGGACGTTGGTGCTTTTGCTTTCATGTTTTGGTGCTTTTTTTTTAATAAATTTTTTTTTTGTATATGAAAATGTTTGGGAAGGCGTATGATATTCTTAGATTCCGTTGATTGTTAGTATTAATGATTCTGTAATGATGGTATTAATGCTATGAAAATAATAATAATAATAATAATAATAATAATAATAATAATAATAATAATAATAATAAAAATAATAATCATAACTCTTCGTACTCTTGTCATCGCGAAGGAATAACTTGTGGTTTTTATGATCTATTATTAATGATGATGATAATTTCTGAGACACTTTAAACTATTATTATTATTATTATTATTATTATTATTATTATTATTATTATTATTAGTTAAGTATGCTTATATTTCTTTAGCTATGACGATTAACGTGGAAAAACATAAAGCAGAATTATTTTACCTTTAATGAGTAATTTTACGCTGTTATATTTTGCTTTGCACCCTTGAAGTTTGGCTGCATCTCTGATCCTCGACTCAGGAGATTGATGCTCTCTCTCTCTCTCTCTCTCTCTCTCTCTCTCTCTCTCTCTCTCTCTCTCTCTCTCTCTCTCACAATTCACGTCAACGATTGCCCTTTGCACGAGATCCTAGTCACTGGCTTCGAACAACCTCCCCGTAGGTGGGTAGTGCCGTCAGTGCTCCTCATGCGGTGCACTGTAGGCATAACTTAAGGTTCTTTGCAGCGTGCCTTCGGCCCCTAGCTGCAACCCCTTTCGTTCCTTTTACTGTGCCTCCTTTCATATTCTCTTTCTTCCATCTTGCTTTCCACCCTCTCCTGACAATTGATTCATAGTGCAACTGCTTTGAGGTTTTCCTCCTGTTACACCTTTCAAACCTTTTACTGTCAGTTTCCGTTTCACAGCTGAATGACCTCATAGGTCCCAGTGCTTGGCCTTTGGCCTAAATTCTGTATTCAATTCAGTTCGAACAACCTCTCCCGTCTCTCATCTTGGAATACATCCAGGAAAGTTCTCGTTATTAAAAAAAATAATAATAAAAAAACATTCACTCACCTCCTGATCCGTGATTGAGAGGAATGAGATCTGGTTGTGTGGGACGGGTTGCTACTAAGAGAGTAAAAAAAAAAAAATATCAAGCAGGTAATTGAAATCAAAAGGCCATTAGACCTGAATTTTTTTTTGTATTGGAAGAAAAGTGATTTTAGGCTACGCTGTTTTCGAAGTAGCTTTGATGATGTTTTTTTTCGAATGTTTAGTTTTTTTATTCGTTTAATTTGTTTATTGTTGTGGTATAAGTTAATCAAAGAAGTGATTTTTTACTTCAGTGGTTTTTAATTAATGCTGACGAGATTTTTTTTGTTTTAGGTCGGATGAGTTTTTTTTTAATATTTAGTTTTTATATTCGTTTAATTTGTTTATTGTTGTGGTATGAGTTATTAAAACAGTTGATTTTGACTCCAGTGGTTTTAATTAATGCTGACGATATATTTTTTTTTAGGTCTGATGAGTTTTTTTCGAACATTTTGTTTTTATATTTTTTTAATTTTTTATTGCTTAGAAGGTATTAAAAGAGGTGAGTTGGGCTTCATTGGTTTTTAATTAATGCTGACGAGACCATTCTTTTTTCTTTTAGGTCTGATGAGATTTTTTTCGAATAATTGGTTTTTATATTCGTTTAATTATTTTTTTTATGTAATTCCGTTAGAAGTTATTAAAAGAGGTGATTCAGACTTCAGTGGTTTTTAATTAATGCTGATGAGATTAATCTATTTTTTTTGTTAGTATCTTTTTATTTTATTTATTTTCCGAAGGTAGGTATAGGCAAGAACCCAGAGTTAGTCTGTTATTAACAGCCTTTTCAAATTAAAGTAACTTATTTTTTTATATAAAACAGAGAGAGAGAGAGAGAGAGAGAGAGAGAGAGAGAGAGAGAGAGAGAGAGAGAGAGAGAGAGAGAGAGAGGAATTCAAGTTCTGAGTGTAGAGTCCAGTCGAGGTTTACATACTTAGTATACGATCTACCTAAGTCATCTTCTGTGCGGTCCCGAGACTACATTACTGAGAATTCTTCAAATTAATTTGGCGTTTAATTTTAACAATCTTATATGTGCATTTCTTATATGGTTGGTAGGATCAACATTTTTTTGTCCTGATGACGTTTTTCGTCAAGTAAGGTTTTTTTTTTGTTGTTGTCCAAATTTCACGTTCCTTTGGAGGGAGAAAATAGTTTTGCTTAGGTTGTAAGCGAAAATTAGTTCAACGTTTTAATGTCTGTATATATATATATATATATATATATATATATATATATATATATATATATATATATATATATATATATGTATATATATAGATATATATATATATATACTGTATATATATATATATATATATATATATATATATATATATATATATATATATATATATATATATATATATATATATATATACAGTTTATAATACTTATATATATATACATGTATATATATACATATGTATATACAGTATATATATATATATGACTGTGAAATATTTTTGTTAAAACAGAATTCCATCAAATATAAGGAGCCCATAAAAACGCCAAAATGTAGACAGTAAATGCTATTTATTTCAGAGACCAAACTGTCTCTCTCTATATTTGCCCTAGGAGAGCTGTTAATCAGCTCAGTGGTCTGGTAAAACTAAGGTGTACTTAACTTATATTTGCCTGAAGAGAGAGACAGTTTGGTCTCTGAAATACAGCATTTACTTTCTACGTCCTGGCGGTTTTCTATATCTGTATATATATATATATATATATATATAAATTGTTGTTGGTCCTTATAATTTGTTCATCTACTTACCGCATCAACTCAGTGAACGTTAACGTCCCTCGCTCATTACTTGAACGGCGAGGCACTCGATAATTCCGCCACTCGTGATCGTCACGTCAAACCTACTCAAGTGATTATCCTTATCTGTGGCAACGGATTGCTGTCATCGCAAAAGGTCCTTATCGTCGATTCGGGAAACCCCTTGTTATCGAGACTGCTTTTCCTTTGATATCAGAACACGCAGTGCTGTGTGTCTTGTTAGCTAGATAAGGCATGCATGTAATTATGTCCGAATCTTCTGAATCTTCTTTTGGGGTGAATTTGCTTTTTCGTTGGTAGAGGAAGTTCTGTTTGATATTTATTGATCTGTCGAAGTGTTGGTCGTTTTTGTGTAATGCTGGATGAATGTTGCTGCGTTTATGTAGTCGGTTTGGGAGCCGCACGCTGTTAGGGGAACGAGATATTATATATATATATATATATATATATATATATATATATATATATATATATATATATATATATATATATATATATATATATATATATATATATATATATTTATATATATTTATATTATATTTTTATATATGTTATATATATATATATATATATATATATATATATATATATATATATATATATATATATATATATATATATATATATATATATATATATATATATATATATATATATATATACATAATGTAATATATATGTGTGCGGGCGTGTGTACATATGGACGTTACATGCACATACACATATACCAAGGACGACTGTAGACAAACTGAACCTGTTAAAGAATAAGGGGATAAACTAGAGAGTTAAGGATGTAAGTGAGAACACAAAAGCACCTGGGACGCCCAAGTACTTTAAGATACCAATAACCTTAAAAGGCGTAGGAGCTCTCTCTCTCTCTCTCTCTCTCTCTCTCTCTCTCTCTCTCTCTCTCTCTCTCTCTCTCTCTCTCTCTGTCGTAATTATTCAGCTATTCTCGGAACAGAAACGAGGAGATTAATCGTCTGGAAGTCGAGAGATAAAGCAAATCCGGTGAATTCTGATATACCAACACTTGCACGCGTCAGTCACCTGAGGAAAACTTTCATCAACATGCATACAGATAAAAAAAAAACACACACGCACATATATATGTGTGTGTGTGTCTGTGTGTGTGTGTATGTATGTTTAATCTGTACGTCTGTTGATGCACGTTTTCCTCAAGAGACTGACGCGTTATAAGTGTTAGTATATCGGAATTCACTGGATTGGCTTTGTCTTCCAATTTCCAAGTGATTAATCTTCTCGTTTCTGTTCAGAGAATAGCTGAATAATTACAAGACAGAGAGAGAGAGAGAGAGAGAGAGAGAGAGAGAGAGAGAGAGAGAGAGAGAGAGAGAGTTATTATTATCTTGAAGTACTTGGGTGTCCCACCCGCTTTTGTGTTTACACTTCCTGTACGTCTTTAACGCTCCAGTCTTTCCCTTTAGTCTTTACAGGTTCAGTTTGCGTACAGTCCTCCTTGGTATATGGGTGTTTGCATGTAACGTCCATATGTAGGCTACACACGCCCACACACACACACTGTATGTATTATATTATATATATAAATATATGTATAATATATATATATTTATATATATATATATAATATATATATAATATATATAGAAATTTATATATACTTGTCTATATATAATGTATATATATATAGATTGGCTGTAGAAAACTGATTAGAAATTTCCTATAAACTAGCGAAATATATATATATATACACATATATATATATATTAATTTATTTATTTTTATATATAGATGAATATAGTACATACATATACATTATGTATGTATGTATGTATGTTTGTATGTATGTATGTATGTATGTGTTTTTGCATCTGAAGAAGACCGCGCATAAAAATCATATTCCCACAGAAACACAAAAACTTTTAAGACCGTAAATAGTTTCACGTCCCAGGAATGAGAGAGAGAGAGAGAGAGAGAGAGAGAGAGAGAGAGAGAGAGAGAGAGAGAGAACTATATTGCATTATGTTCCTCGTTTGTATTTGAAAATATCTCCTGAATCTCGACTCCGAGCCTTGGATGGCCGTTTTCTCTCTCTCTCTCTCTCTCTCTCTCTCTCTCTCTCTCTCTCTCTCTCTGGAGTCCTTTGCTTTGGGATTCAGAGATAGCTTGAGGCAACATTGATGAACGCTTCCGAAATGATGGCGAATGCTTTCAAGCACATGCACATGATGCAATGGATTTCTGTTTTAATTGCTTTTTGATTTACTGTCGTCTGTTTTTTTTACTCCCACTTTCCGTTTCCTCAATCGGAGTTCTTTTTCAAACGAATTACAGCTTATTTTAACGATTCAGCAATTGTCGTGGAAATAAAACGAAGTCAAAATTGCGCCGAAGAATCGAGTTTTCTGTACAGCCGCTACGGCGTATAATCAAAGCCACCGAAGATAGATCTATCTTTCGGTGGTTTCGGTATAATGCTGTATGAGCCGCGGCCCATGAAACTTTAATCAAGGCCCGGTGTGGCCTATCCTATATCGTTACCAGAAGCACGATTATGGCTAAATTTAACCTTAAATAACATAAAAACTACCGAGGCTAGAGGGCTGCAATTTGGTATGTTTGATGACTGAAGGGCTGATGATCAACATACCAATTTGCAGTCCTCTAACCACAGTAGTTTTTAAAGTCTGAGGGCGGACAGAATAAAGTGCGGACGGACAGACAAAACCGGCACTACAGTTTTCCTTTACAGAAAACTAAAAGTTATTTTTATTCGATTTTAGCTATTTTAAATTCAATTTTTTCCATCAGTATGCTTGGGGGTTTTTCTAAATTGTTCGGAAATTGGATACCATTGCTTGGAGTTATTTTAGCTATTTAATGGAATATGGTCTGCTTGCAGCCGTTTTGGTAAAAAAATTAAAATTGCTTTCGGTATCTCTATACATTAAAGTTTCCAATGGGGTGGGGGGGGTTAGTGCCATCAGTGCACCTCACGCGGTGCATTGTAGGCATTACTTAAGGTTCTTGACGACGTGCCTTCGGCTCCTAGCTGCGAACAATTTCATTTTTTTTATTGTACATCCGTTCATATTCTCTTTCCTCCATCTTGCTATCCACCCTCTCCTAACAATTATTTCATAGTGCAACTGCTTTGAGGTTTTCCTCCTGTTACACCTTTCAAACCGTTCTATTCTCGAATTTCCGTTTCAGCGCTGAATGACCTCATAGGTCCGAGCGCTTGGCCTTGGGTCTAAATTCTGTCTTCTATTCTAGACATTATAGTGTTTTTTAAGTTGCATTTCTGTCCATCTTTTGTCAGTCACTGTTGCCGATAATCTGCTCGTTGCTTCTCAGCCATTTCTGTTTCCTGTCGACAACCTTTGTCTCTCCGTCCGCACTTTCTCCTGTCCACACTTTTTCCTGTCCGCCCTCAGATCTTAAAAACTACTGAGGCCAGAGGGCTGCAAATTGATATGTTGATCATCCACCCTCCAATCATCAAACATAACAAATGGCAGTCCTCTAGCCTCAGTAGTTTTTATTTTATTTAAGGTTAAAGTTGGCCGCAATCGTGCTTCTGGCAACGATATAGGATAGGCCACCACCGGGCCGTGGTTAAAGCGGATCATACAGCATCATCCCGAGACCACCGGAAGATAGATCTTTTTTCGGTGGCCTTGATTATACGCTGTACAGAAAACTCGATTGCACCGAAGGAACTTCGGCGCATTGTTTACTTGTTTACTTGTTCTTCCCGCCATCGAAACGCATGGCGATGCGATCCCTTTATCTTAGTCTGTCTCTGGTCTTCACGTTTTTATCACTTGTGTGTCTATGTCTTTTCGATTCTTCTCACTTTCCCGTCTCCTGCCTTTGACGTCTGTTCCGATTCTTGTATGTGTGTGCCTGTGTCTGTCTGTCTGTCTGTCTGTCTCGCCCTTTTTACGAGCTTGTGACCAGCCTTCACGTTTCTACCGTCACCTTCAAGTGTGTCTGTTCGACCCCTTTCTGCCGTCACCTTCAAGTGTGTCTGTTCGACCCCTTTCTACCGTCACCTTCAAGTGTGTCTGTTCGACCCCTTTCGCAGTCCTGTCACTAATCTTTGTGTCTGTTTTACCGCCACCAGCATATATCTGTCTGCCCGTATAATGTGTTTATACACATATATAAAATAATATAAATATATATATATATATATCTGTATATATAAATGTCTGTCCGGTCTTGTCGCGACTTAGGAGAGAGTCTGTTATCACCTCTCCGCTTTCCCTGTAACGCCTAGACGCCTGTATCGACACAGTACCCTAAAGTTAATGTGCCCATTCCGTTCGACCGGGCTACTCCCGTAGGCTCTGGAAGCCTCAAACGCGTCAGTTCTCCACAAGGACCTTGGACTCCACAAATTCCTTGGTCTCCACAAGGATATTTGTTTGCATAAGGATCTTGGTCTTGGTCTCCACAAGGACACCATGGTCTCCACAAGGACATCTTGGTCTCCACAAGGACCTTGGTCTCCACAAGGACCTTGGTCTCCACAAGGACCTTGGTCTCCACAAGGATCTTGGTCTCCACAAGGACCTTGGTCTCCACAAGGACCTTGGTCTCCACAAGGATCTTGGTCTCCATAAGGACACCTTGGTTTCCACAAGGACCTTGGTCTCCACAAGGATCTTGGTCTCCACAAGGACACCTTATTCTCCACAAGGACCTTGGTCTCCACAAGGATCTTGGTCTCCACAAGGACACCTTGGTTTCCACAAGGACCTTGGTCTCCACAAGGATCTTGGTCTCCACAAGGACACCTTATTCTCCACAAGGACCTTGGTCTCCACAAGGATCTTGGTCTCCACAAGGACACCTTGGTTTCCACAAGGACCTTGGTCTCCACAAGGATCTTGGTCTCCACAAGGACACCTTATTCTCCACAAGGACCTTGGTCTCCACAAGGATCTTGGTCTCCACAAGGACACCTTGATCTCCACAGGGACCTTGGTCTCTCCACAAGGACGAATCATGGCAGGATCTGCCGTGTGAATTGATTGCCTCCCGGGTCGTAAGATTGATTGATAAGTGGAATGCTCTTTGGCGTGGCGGGAGCCGTGGTCATTAAGAAGATGGATTAACTGGGATCCATCGAATAGGTGAATTGGTTGTGATTGGTCTCTCAGTCTTTCTTTTAGATGACGAATGGGTTTTTTTGTTTTTGTTTTTACCGTATTTTGATAATGATTTGAAAAACTCTGGATAAAAAAAAATATTCGTAGGGGGTTAGTGCCGTCAGTGCACCTCATGCGGTGCACTGTGGGCATTACTTAAGGTCCTTTGCAGCGTGCCTTCCTTAGGCCCCTAGCTGCAACCCGTTTCGTTCCTTTTACTGTACCTTCTTTCGTATTCTCTTTATTCCATTTTACTTTCCACCCTCTCCTAATAGTTGATTCATAGTGCAGCTGCTTTGAGGTTTTCCTCCTGTTACACCTTTCAAACCTTTTAGTGCCAATTTCCGTTTCAGCACTGAATGATCTCATAGGTCCCAGTGCTTGGCTTTTGGCCTAAATTCTGTATTCAATTCAATTCAATAAAAAAGCGTAGACATATAAACATTTCCCCTTTTAAACGCGAGAAAATGTTTCCGAATTTTGCTGATATTTCTGTTCAGATCAACTTGAAAGAAACTGTACAACACGCCAGAAAAATTTCTGTCTCAAAGAATAGGCTCTCGAAGGGGTGGGGAGGGGGTAGTGCTGTTAGTGCACCTCACGCGGTGCGCTGTAGGCATTACTTAAGTTTCTTTGCAACGTCTCTTCGTCCCCAAGCTGCAACCCCTTTCATTCTATTTACTATACCTCCGTTCATATTCTCTTTCTTACATTTCTTCCACCCTCTCTTAACAATTGTTTCAGCATTACTTTCAGCGCTGGATAACCTCATAGGTCCCAGCTCTTGGCATCTGGCCTAAATTTTAAATTCCAGTTCCAGATCAAAGACCAGGAGTAACTTGATGGAAATCTTACGGTTTTCAAAGAAAAGGAATTAAATAAACACGCAAAGCTTGTTATTGAAATTTTCCTGCAAAGATGCTCTACTTGAATTTATTGTGACAAATGATATTAAAAATTATTTGGGTTTTCACCAGATTTGTTGCAATTTCTTTCAATTTCGTGATGCCTCGAGTCCATTGGTTAATATGGAATGATATCTACGCTTTTTGATAGAATTTGTATGTCGCCATGAAAGTGACGGTGTAAGACTGGCATTCTGTATTTGTACAAATATTTTCATATTTTCGTAGGTATTTGTTACATATTATATCATGCACTGTGGCCAAATATATGTAACAAAGAATATAAACACATGACTATGTGGAAGATATACAGTATGTGAATATGCATGCAAGCAGACAAAAATACTTTATATATATATAAAGTTTTGTCACATATACGCTTGACATTTTATATACTCAAATGATAAGCATATATATATATATATATAATATATACGGTATATATATATATATATATATATATATATATATATATATATATATATATATATATATATATATATATATATATATATACGAGTATATATATGCTTATCATTAGTGTATGTAAAAGTCTCACTTGTCATGTGTTTCATTCTTTCTGATATTCGTCCCCGTTTCAATGCAATTCAGTTATTGAAGTAATTTGATACCAATTTATTTTACAATGTATTTGTTAACAAAAGGACAACGCGTACGGCAAAATTGCATTCAGCTTGTTTTCGATAACTAACCATGAACAGAATCAAGGAAATTCAGTTACTACACAAATAACAGCATTAAATAAGAATTCGTAATTCACTTCCGTGCGGAAGTGGATGCTAAATGATTTATATACTCAGTTGGGTAACATACTACCATTTTTGCGCTGGAATTTTGCGAGTTGTTTGGGTGGCTTAAAATTAGTATGTTGCAGACCTATTTTTGCTTACTCTTCTTCTGTTGCAGTTAATAATAATAATAATAATAATAATAATAATAATAATAATAATAATAATAATAATTATTATTATTATTATTATTATTATTATTATTATTATTATTATTATTACTTCTTTCGAATGAACACCATATTCTTTGGAAGCTTGAATTTCAAGTCAGTGGCCACTTTTGTGGGCTTGTTTTATATGAATAGGGCCCATCTTCTTAATAATAATAATAATAATAATAATAATAATAATAATAATAATAATAATAATAATAATAATAATAATAATAATAATAATTTAATTGCCTCTATAGGCTTGTTCCATATGAATAGGGTTCATCTTCTGAATAATAATAATAATAATAATAATAATAATAATAATAATAATAATAATAATAATAATAATTAATAATAATTAATTATTATTATTATTATTATTATTATTATATATTATTATTATTATTATTATTATTATTATTATTATTATTATTATTATTATTATGCAAAAATAATATTTTAACACAGACCTTGCATGCTATCGTGTCGTATCTTGACAACATTCAGTGTACATAATTTCACTGCAGTCGTCTGTGTAGCGAGAATGATAAGAAGGTGTACACAGCCTTATCTCACTTGTCTCGCTGTCAAAATCAGCTGATTAGATATGATCAGTCACCGCTTATTTTCGAAGTTGAGTTAATCGGAGGAAGAAGAGCAGATTTACATTTAAGTTAGAAGTTTTGCTGTTGTTTTTGAGAGAGAGAAAATAAATGAAACTTACCAAAATACAGGTGAGTCTCGATATGCTGGAATCAGGGCGTACTTTCGTGTTTGTAAGTTTTTACGCTGAAATACTTATGGAACTTAATTATTTTGTTGCATTTGTTGTTAAGGGTACTCAGTAATCCTGTACTGGTAAAGTTAATGTGTGAGATATATAAATATCTGTATGCATATGTATATAACTTATAAATTTATAATTATATGTACATATACATGCATGCATGTATTTATTTATATGTACTGTATATGTATGTATGCATTATATTAATAATTAATTCATGTTTGTCATACACATATCTGCACCTCTACTTATCCCCACATACACACACAAGAAACATATATATATATATATATATATATATATATATATATATATATATATATATATATATATATATATAAGTTATTTATATATGTATGTAAGTGTGTGTAGAATGTTTGGATGTACAGTAGGTTCATTTACATCTCGAAGCATGAATTCTAAAGGCAGCACATTTGCTTAAGCCATGACCCGAATCTGAATCATCTCGTATTTGTGATCCCAAGACTATGCAATGGAGGTCTTTCGTTCAGATGCAAGCAAGCAGTCCCCGTGTTTGAGTTTGCTTTTCTTTTGGATCGTAATTTGGTCTTTTCGTTTCGCCCAAGGCTTTCTCTCTCTCTCTCTCTCTCTCTCTCTCTCTCTCTCTCTCTATATATATATTATATATATATATATATATATATATATATATATATATATATATATATAACTGTATTTATATATATTTATTTAAACCTTAGAACCCTTAATTTTGAAATTATTAGAAGTCATGTGTGAATAAGTGACAAAAATATCATTATATACATAGGCTATATATATATATATATATATATATATATATATATATATATATATATATATATATATATATATATATATATATATATATAATTCACGTGTGAATAAGTGACAAAATATATAACACTATATTTATATATATATACATATATATCCTGTATATTGTAAATTTCTGACTCACATCAGGATCGAAAAAGGTCTTTCAATTGGAAGGCAAGATCCATTGTAATTTGTCTACCCACTAGGCCATACAAGTCATAAAAGAACATCCATTGGAACCTGAGGGCAGCTGCACCAAAGATAATTACCTGGGCAAGCTAACTGCTTGCATACCAGCATGTTTTCCCTAACTTCCCGACTCAGCAGTGACCTAATTTATGTATGTATGTTTGTACTACATGTGTTGCGATTCATCAGAATATTTACAACTTTACAGCATGCATATATATATATATATATATATATATATATATATATATATATATATATATATATATATATATATATATATATATATATATATATATATATATATATATAATGAATTTTATATACACATCACCCCGATTCATATGCAAGCATTAATACTACAAACGTCCTTTAATATCCAATTCACCTTACCTCTGACCGAATAATATATTTTCATATATGTTACCCGAAGAGTATATAATATATGTACCGTATATATTATATAAATACACATATATAATTATACATACATACATACATACATATATGCATACAGTATACGGTTTTCTTCAAGATTGCAATCAGGATCGCACCCAACCATCCAAAAAGAGAGAGAGAGAAAAACAACATATTCCGGATTTACATAAACCGTGCAGCCGAACGAGTAATCTCATTGTCCAAACACTGGCATTGGCCGTTGCAAGCAAGGCAGGTTGTCGACTGCTCTCCGAATCCCTGATGAGACCTCGGGCAAATTTTCGCCTTGGCCCGCGGGAAACGACTCTTGGGCCTCTCAGCCTCAGCAAATTACCGCACAGACCTTGTAAAATGGTTCTTCCTTGAGCTCTGCGTAGCTTCGCTCCCGGGGTCGGTCGTTGATATGGAAATTCGCTCCCCCGAAGCTTTTACTACTTGGGTTTTTCTCGATCGCCTGCCCCCTTCGGAGGCACTGCGGGTTGGGCATCCTCTGGCTCGGCCTGGGAATGGGCAGGAGCTCGTCGGGACACGTTCTTCTCGTTACGTGGGAAGCAGCTAAATTCTGATAGGCTGGTATGTATGTCCAACCTCCATCCCCCCTTCCACACACACACACACACGCGCGTGCACACACACACGCACACACACACACACACACACTCTCTCTCTCTCTCTCTCTCTCTCTCTCTCTCTCTCCCTTCCCTCACAAACACACTTTTTTTTTTTTTTTAGCGTTTATTGTGGGGTTAAACCTACGCTTTTGGGATGAAGTTGCTAGACCCATGATAGTTTTCTCATTGCTTGTGACCTATCACTGGGATCTAATTGTACACACACTCAAACATGTTATGTATATATATATATATATATATATATATATATTATTTATATATATATATATATATATATATATATATATATATATATATATACTGTATATATATATATATATATTAAATATATATGTATGTATGTATGTATGTATGTATGCAAGTTAACTGTTTAGTTCATATTACTATCGTCATACCTAACCTTATGATGCAAACTATTCAGGTAAAAAAAGTCACAGCTCCAAAATTCTCTTTAAAAAAAATAATAAATAAAAGTGAAAAAAAAAAGGTACCCAGAAAAGAGTGAGAGTGGCAGTAGTTTGCAGGGGTGGGGGGTAGGGGGGGGCGAGAAGGTATAGTACGTGAGGTGGGAGGTAAAATGAAAAAGCCAATTTCTTCAGTCAGGCGGGCTGAGGAATTACAAGCAAGTAGGAGAAGGACCCTGCTTGCTTGTAAATTTTTCCCCTGCGGAGTAGAATGGACGCAGCGTGCTTTATTGTTGCTATTTTTCTTTCTTCTTCTTCTTCTTCTTCTTCTTCTTCTTCTTCTTCTTCTTATTATTATTATTATTATTATTATTATTATTATTATTATTATTATTATTATTATTATTATTATTGGTGTTGTTTATTTAACACCAGTGACAAAACTTAATTATTATTAATATTTTATGCATATGTTATAAATATATATCTAATTATTATTATTATTATTATTATTATTATTATTATTATTATTAAGGTGTTGTTTATGTTATACCAGTGACAATAACATTATGATTATTATTATTATTATTATTATTATTATTATTATTATTATTATTATTATTATTATTATTATTATAATAATAGAAGGAGTGAAACGTGGGATATTCACGACGGGACCTTTGGTTTTTTTTATGGATTTATGGTGGGAATGATGATGACAATTATGATTATGATGATCATGATTATGAAGATGATTTTCTGCAAGATTTGGTGCGCTAAGGAATAGTTAAATGGTAACAGATCAGCATCGAACTTTGAAGCTTGGAATAAACTTCTAATTGGAGAACAGATATATTGAAAAAATCCACTGTAGTCCTGAGTTCGAGCCCACGAGACGACGAACTTATTATCAACTAAAGATTCCCCTTCGGTAACATATATGAAAATATATTATTTCCGAGGTAGAGCGAATTGGATATTAAAGGACGTTTATAGCTTACTGATTGAATATGAATCACGGTGATGTGATAAAAAGTCATATATATATATATATATATATATATATATATATATATATATATATATATATATATATATATATATATATATATAAAATGGAAAAAATTGATATTTAACGGAAGAGAGGAGTTTATTCAACATGGAAATAACATATATATATATATATATATATATATATATATATATATATATATATATATATATATATATATATATATATATATATATATATGTATGTATGTATGTAACTAAAATCCTATCTTCCGGTAGATATTAATTACTTTTTCAATTTTATTTTTATTTTACTGAGCAAGTTAATGACGTTTCAAGCTTGTTTTATATAAATGCACGCACAATAAGACTCATTAACTTTTCCCCCAGCATGAGATCGGTACACAAACGAGCAAAATTATACATAATAGATGGTTATTCTTTGAGCAGTTTTCCGTGGCTTTTCAACCATAGAAAGAGAGTAATTAGGTTTTTGATTATGAATTTGGGTAGGCATTCATCTTAAAGTCCTTTCAGTCTGCTCAGTTTCACCGCTATTGAAAGCTTCTTGTGCATTAAGTACGTGCTCATAGATTGGATGAAGTTTGTAAGGGGGTGAAAGGATTTTTTCTTTTTTTTAGTTTTCTGTGAAAGAAAACCGTGCAGGCTTTTTCTGTCCGCCCTCAGATCTTAAAAACTACTGAGGCTAGAGGGCTGCAAGTTGGTATGTCGCTCATCCACCCTCCAGTCATCAAACATACCAAATTGCAGCCCTCTAGCCTCAAAAGTTTTTATTCTATTTAAAGTTAATTTTAGTCATAATCGTGCGTCTGGCAACGACCGGCCCGTGGTTGAAGATTCATAGGCCGCGGCTCATACAGCGTTATACCCAGACCACCGAAAGGTGGTTCTATTTTCGGTGGGCTTGATTATACGCTGTACAGAAAACTCGATTGTGCCGAAGAAACTTCGGCGCATTTTTTACCCGTTACATTTCTATTTCCCTAAGGGGCAGGAATTTAAATGAAACGCAGTTTGTAAAAATGCTGTAAATCTGGTGAAATTATTTGACGCTGGAAACCTTATTAATGAACTGCATTTTTGCTGCTGGGTTAAAATCCTTTTTAGAAATTTCTTTTGAGTCTGATGAACTCCATTTCGCTAGCGTCGTCAGGTAAACATATATTTTTAAGCCTGAATTATTTTATATTTATTCTCAAAATGGTTCAGATTTGACACCTTTTTTTTTCAGTCAGCATTCGAGTTTGACGTCCATACATACAAAAACAACCCTCTTCAATAAGAGTTGTTTTTTCTGGTAATCCAAGTGTACAAACAGCTGTCTCGGTGCATTCTGCAGATGAAAATAAACACAGAGTAATCAGGGTTCATTTATTTTAAACCGCGCGCAGCTGAATAATCATGTTTTTGTTTGCGATCGCCGATGCAAAGCTCATATGGGGCTTTGGGACGTCATACGTCATGTTTTCCAGTGGCCAGTAAATAAATTAATGTGATTAATTAGTGGAAAACGGATAAAAACAGGCGTGAGGTGGGGAGCCTATTTGTCCACTGGCTCTGAATGTCGTGGTTCTGTTGACGCTTCTGGTCAAGGATAGTCAGAAGTGGTGATAGTGATAGTCTGACATTTTAGCCCCCTTTAATCTTTTATTTACTCAGTAACTCGGTGTTACTTTTAATAAGTGACTTAAAAGTATCAGTTAAGCTTTGTTACTATCAGGAAGTCTTAGAAATGTCAAATAAATCACTAAAGCAATCCTTTAGTTTATAGTGCTACGTCTAATCATATTTTAGAAATCTCCCTTAGATTATTGTGCTATAGTACTACGTCTAATCGTATTTTAGAAATCTCTCTTAGATTATAGTGCTATAGTACTATGTCTAATCGTATTTTAGAAAGTTCGCTTAGATTATAGTGCTATAGTACTACGTCTAATCGTATTTTAGAAAGCTCCCTTAGATTATAGTGCTATAGTACTATGTCTAATCGTATTTTAGAAAGCTCCCTTAAATTATAGTGCTACAGTACTACGTCTAATCGTATTTTAGAAATCTCCCTTAGAATATAGTGCTACAGTACTACGTCTAATCGTATTTTAGAAAGCTCCCTTAGATTATAGTGCTAATCAGTAATTATAGTGCTACAGTCTAATCGTATTTTAGAAAGTGCTCCTTTAGATTATAGTGCTTATACAGTACTACGTCTAATCGTATTTTAGAAAGCTCCCTTAGATTATAGTGCTACAGTACTACGTCTAATCGTATTTTAGAAAGCTCCCTTAGATTATAGTGCTATAGTACTACGTCTAATCGTATTTTAGAAATCTCCCTTAGATTATAGTGCTACAGTACTACGTCGAATCGTATTTTAGAAAGCTCCCTTAGATTATAGTGCTACAGTACTACGTCGAATCGTATTTTAGAAAGCTCCATTAGATTATAGTGCTATAGTACTACGTCTAATCGTATTTTAGAAATCTCCCTTAGATTATAGTGCTTTAGTACTACGTCGAATCGTATTTTAGAAAGCTCCATTAGATTATAGTGCTATAGTACTATGTCTAATCATATTTTAGAAGTGGTGACGGATTCCCAAGAGACAGCTGTCTTTTGAGAATATTTATTTTATCGACCCTTTGTATCTAACCCGTCATAAATAGCAGTAATATAAGAGAGGGCCATGATGGCACGTCACGACCCCAGGGACGTTACGTACCCAGAAGCTGGGATCAAGGCAGCTTCGGTCTGCAACCTAGTATATGGGCCAAAGGTGAGAGCAATTCTCGTAGAGGGGTTAGTGTCGTCAGTGCACCTCATGCGGTGCACTGTAGGCATTATTTAAGGTTCTTTGCAGCGTGCCTTTGGCACCTGGCTGCAACCCCTTTCGTTCCTTTTACTGTACCTCCTTTAACATTCTCTTTCTTCCATCTTACTTTCCTTAACCCTCTCCTAACAATTGACTCATAGTGCAACTGCGAAGTTTTCCTCCTGTTACACCTTTCAAGCCTTTTGGTGTCAGTTTCCGTTTCAGCGCTGAATGACCTCATAGGTCCGAGCGCTTGGCCTTTGGCCTAAATTCTATATTCGATTCAATTCAAATGTGAGAGCAGCCCTCGCACGGGATTGATTGCGTTAGAGTGAAGCTTGTGGAGAAAATGAGGTTACTGTTGTCAGGTGTGTGCATCTGTCACAGGTGTTCACGAAGCAATGACACGGGGTCGTTTCTTGCAGACCCCGTAGGGGGGGTAGTGCCGTCAGTGCACCACACACGGTGTACTGTAGGCATTACATAACGTTCTTGAGTAGCGTGCCTCTGGTCCCTAGCTGCAACCCCTTTCATTCCCTTTACTGTACCTCCGTTCATATTCTCGTTCTCCTAACAATTGATTCATAGTGCAACTTCAAGCAAGGTTTTCTCCAGTTACATCTTTAAAATCTTTTTACTCTCAATTCCCCTTACCATCTGGTACCATGTAGATTTACCGTCTAGTACCCATCTACATTTACCATCTAGCATCATCAACATTCACCATCTTATTTTATTAATTTTACTAATTAATGAAAAGTATTGCTTCAAAGATTAATGTCATCGTGTCTTGTAATGAAATTACAACATGTGCTCTCTCTCTCTCTCTCTCTCTCTCTCTCTCTCTCTCTGGCCTTGTAACCCGGTGCTTGTAGCATACAAAGTGACGGAATGACCTTGAGTTCGATTCTCGAACTGAACGAGGAGGGATGGGTGGGCGGTTTTCCTAAAAATTCAGTATGATTCTGTTCACCTACAACTAGGTACCTCGATGAAGGTCGATTTTTGTGGAACGCAGCTAGGCCAGGGAGAGAGAGAGAGAGAGAGAGAGAGAGAGAGAGAGAGAGAGAGAGAGAGAGAGAGAGACGTGAGTGTTTAGTATTCTGTCTAATGGAAGGACTTCGACTAGGCCAGGAGAGAGAGAGAGAGAGAGAGAGAGAGAGAGAGAGAGAGAGAGAGAGAGAAGACGTGAGTGTTTAGTATTCTGTCTACTGGAAGGACCTCGACGATGTAATCCTTGCCCCACCGGGATGAAACCAGTCACATTCATAAGATTCCCTTTTTCATTCCTTTCAAAATGCGTAGGATACCTCATAACTCTCTTCACCTGCAGAGATAAGGAATATTCTCTCCTCACATTGAGGCAAGGAGTATTCTCTCTTTACATATGCAAAGGCAAGAGACATTGTCTCAGCATCTGCAGAGGTAGTGAGTACTCTTCCTTTACGTATGCAGAGGTAATGAGTATTCTTACTTTACAGCTATAGAGTCAATGAGTATTCTTCTTTACATCTGCAGAGGTAATGGTATTCTTTACACCTGCAAAGGCAAGTATTCTTCATACATGTGCAGAGGTAGTAAGTACTCTTTCTTTACATCTGCAGGGGTAATGGTGTTCTTTACACCTGCAAAGGCAAGTATTCTTCATACATGTGCAGAGGCAGTGAGTACTCTTTCTTTACATCGGTAGAGGTAAGAAATATTTCCTCTTTTACATCTAAAGGTTCAACGGGTACTCTCCCTAAACACCTGCAGTGGCAACAGCTATTGAATCTGTACACCTGCACAGATAGACATTATTCTCCCTTCACATCTGTCCACGCAAGGATTAAGCCCTCTTTCCACCTGGGACAACATCTGCTCTCCCGCCGGAGGAAATGAAATTGGGAAAGGCCGATCCATTTCTCTTCGTCTCCTTCAGTTGAAGGGAAGGACTTTCCGCCGGATGAAAAGGATAACTTGAAGGATCTATCTGGGGAGGGGAGGGGAAGGGGCAGGGGCGTCCTGATTAGAAAGAGAGCCTTTCGTTCCTTGTGACTGTCAGCGATGAGGTTTTGCTTTTAGGGCCTCTGAAGGAAATGTGCGTTGGCCCTTTTTTTATTTCTCATCTCTTTTGAGTGAATTCCTGTGGGAATAAGTGTTAGGACTGAAATGTTTAACTTGAAATAAGTGTTAGGTATTAGGTCAATGACTGGAAGCAAGTGTTCGATTTGAAACTTGTGTTTAGAAGGTAGCGTGAGATTGCGATGACTTAATTGAGAACTAACTGATTAAGACAAGTCAAGTAAAATTTTCTTTATTCTAGAAATGAGTAACCTGAAATAAGGAGTGCTTTCAGAACTGACTGAATCTGAAAGATCAAATAAAATTATCTTTTTTCTAGAATTAACTTGAAATATCGAATGCTTTCGGGTCATGATTAACAACAAAAGTTGAAAGAAAGAAGTGAAGTGAGAACAGTTTGGTATTGTGATGCCTAAATTAAAGTTAGCAAGTAAAATTATTACGATGACTGGGATGTTTATGCTAAATATGGCAGTTAGTTGAAAAAGAATGAATTTTTTGTTATAGTTTGGAATATTTTACCATATACCAACTAGTTTAATATAGCGTGCGTTTCCAAGAAGGTAAACTCACAGATTTTTTTTATTCTTAATGGTGCTGAAAACATAATTCAGGGGGAATATATTAAGAACTTTATTAGATATGGAAGACTCGTTGGTTTTGTGTTTTCCTTCTAAATATGAATCAGGGAAAAATTGAATTATCTTCTTTATATCTAATCCAGTACTGAATGTAACTTGTGTACCTTATATGATGACTTCAAAAATAAACTTCATATATCTACTGAACAAAAATAAACTTCATATATCTGTTGAACAAAAATAAGCTTCGCATATCTATTGATTGAACAAAAATAAACTTCGTATATCTATTGAACAAAAATAAACTTCATATATCTGTTGAACAAAAATAAAGTTCATATATCTGTTGACTGAACAAAAATAAACTTCATATATCTGTTGAACAAAAATAAAGTTCATATATCTGTTGATTGAGCAAAAATAAACTTCATATATCTGTTGAACAAAAATGAACTTCATATATCTATTGAATACCATTTGTAAACCATATTCAAAGTTAGAAGATTTCGTAGGTATGACCTATTGACTTACTCTGTCAGATGCTTTCCTACTTCCTGTGTATATATAGTTGTATATTATGCCGTCCTTTATGTTGTCATATCCTTTAAAAAACATTCGGCAGTTTTTTAGTTGTAGAAATAATTATGCATTTCTGTTAAAAATTTAATTGCTGAGTAATCCAAAAATTTCAAATAATTTTATCCGATATATATCTCTGAAAAAAATATTTGGCATTTTCAGCTGTAGAAATGATTATGCGTTACTTTTAAAAACTTGATTGCTGAGTAATCAAAAAATTTCAAATCGTTTTATCTGATATCTCTGAAAAACATATGTGGCAGTTTCAGTTGTAGAAATAATTATGCGTTTCTTTTAAAAACTTGACTGCTTGATAATCCCAAAAAAAATTTTTAATCTTTTTCCCGATTCCATTCCTTCTTTACAAGCAAACAGTTTTATGGATTTCCGTAACATTTCCTGCGTTCTGCAGGCGCAATATCTCAGCCTTCTGGACTTAGATCTTATTTTAAGACCGGACCCTTTGCAAACATCGCCTTTCAGCAAACGTCGATTTAAAAAAAAAAAATTTTTTTTTTTAGATGTTTGGATTTTTACTCTGGAGTCGAGGTATATGGTCTCTCCGGATTGATGTTGGATAAACTTGCCCTGTTTTTTTTTTATCATGTCGTCAAAAAGTCCTACATTTGGTGTATTCTTTGAGTCCTGTTTAAAAAAAAAGTAAAAAATGCGCCGAAGTGTCTTCGGCGCAGTCGAGTTTTCTGTACAGCGTATAATCAAGGCCACCGAAAATGCTATCTTTTGGTGGTCTCGGTATAATGCTGTATGAGCCGCGGCCCATGAAACGTTAACCACCGCCAGATGGTGGCCTGTCCTATATCGTTGCCAGACGCACGATTATGGCTAACTTTAACCTTAAATAGAATAAAAACTGCTGAGGCTAGAGGGCTGCAATTTGGTATTTTGATGATTGGAGGGTGGATGATCAACATATCAATTTGCAGCCCTCTAGCCTCAGTAGTTTTTAAGACTCGAGGGCTGACAGAAAAAGTGCGGAAAGAATAAAGTGCGGACGGACAGACAAAGCCGGCACAATAGTTTTCTTTTACAGAAAACTAAAAGGGGATATTTTCGCAAGGCCTTTCGGCTTTCAGTAATCAATCTAAAATCACGTAAAAAAGTTACATGTCTTTTTAAACTTGTTGATACGTCATTTTCTTCCTTTATGTCTGAGGGAAATAGTGACTGATTGATTGACGAGTCGGTGTCAAGTTCTCCTGGTCCGGGTTGTTATATTGTGTCATTGGATGTACGGAACATTTCTATAGTTTACTGTAAATCCCGACCGGTTTCGGCTTTATTGGTAAGCCATCTTCAGGGGACTGAGACAAAGTGGTAGAAATTCAACATATATATATATATATATATATATATATATATATATATATATATATATATATATATATATATATATATATATATATATATATATATATATATATATATATATACACACACACAAAATGAAACGCTGGATGAAGTGAAGTGAAAGCTGAACTTTGCTTATTCACGTCATGCTTAAAATTTCTTTGATTTTTGGATATCCTTGGGTCGCCAGGCGTGTACGCTGTGAGCTAGGCGAAGCCTCTGTTCGATGCTTGGGGTGTGAGCGGAATTTTAATGTGATATTCGACACGCTTGATTGTTTTATATTTATATATATATATATATATATATATATATATATATATATATATATATATATATATATATATATATATATATATATATATATGTATGCAGATGTATATATATATATATATATATATATATATATATATATATATATATTTATACAAATACATATATACTGTATATATATATATATAAATATATACAAATATATGTATATATATATATATATATATATAAATATATATATATATATATATATATATATATATATATATATATATATATATATATATAAATATATGTATATATATATATTTATATACTTGTACATTTATCTGTATATCTATCTATGTATCTGTTACCCAATAACTCACAGCTATTTAAACCTGACATCAATTCAAGCCAATTTACTTTTCCTTTATCCGAACTTGCTGTGTCCCCAATTCACGCGGTCGAAGGTTAATGCGGCGTGTCCTTAAATCCCCTGATTTTCGCTTCACGTCTGTCGATCTGTCTACCTGTCACTGTACGGGACATCACACAGTGCCGCCTTGGCGTCATGGGAACACAGGATACCGTCTATCAGAGTGGTGTGAGATCCTGCAATTTTGTCCGCTCTCGAATTTGGCGTCAAATATTTGCCCGATTTTTTTGTTTACGTTCTGTCAAGGTTGACACGTAGGCAGGTTCACGCTCTTGTCAACCGTAGGTTTAAATAAATCAGAAAATATAAAAAAAAGGGTAAATGGAAAAAGGAATCTGTTAGGTTTTGTATTTTTATAGATATTTCCCAAAAATTCGAGATTTTTTATTTATATTTTTATGGTCATTTTAGCCAGGCTCGTTGACTCGTTACCGCAATATTCTGAAATTTGTTTTATATGTAGTTTTTAATTTTTGTCGTTTGTGGAAATTATTTTAGAAATTGTCGTCTGTGCGTAGTAGGTTTATTTATTACTTGTGTGGAATTTCCTCTGTCATTTATAGTTACCTTTTGCTGCCTGTAAATTAGGTACGTTTGATTTATTTTGATTTATTTATTGTTACTGTCTTTTTGTGTTTTATTTCCATTTTCTCACCTATATATGTATAACTACTCATCGATGTATTTTTACTCTACGAATAATAATAATAATAATAATAATAATAATAATAATAAGAATAACAATAATAATAATAATAATAATAATAATAATAATAATATTATTATTATTATTATTATCATTATGCGTCGATATAATTTCCTTTTATTTGAATAATAATAATAATAATAATAATAATAATAATAATAATAATAATAATAATAATAATAATAATAAAGCCGTCGATATATTTTCCTCTTGTTTGAGTAATAATAATAATAATAATAAAAATAATAATAATAATAATAATAATAATAATAATAATAATAATAATTATAAAAAATGCGTCGATATATTTTCCTCTTGTTTGAATAATAATAATAATAATAATAATAATAATAATAATAATAATAATAATAATAATAATAATAATAATAATACGACACGCTTAAATCCAGTCAGATTCAACTCCGATACGGATGACAGCACATTGATTTCGACGTGAAAAAAAAAATATTGCGTTCCTCGAACTGACAGTCACGTCACTGTTAAAGGCGTAGGAATTAGATTGTACCTCTCAATCAATAAGTTGTGTAAAAACGCCGAGCCTTGTGATAGAGTTACATCTCTATTTTTTTTTTGAAACAGCATTATAGAGTTACATCTTTTTTTTGAAACAGGATTGTAGAGTTACATCTTTTTTTTTGAAACTGCAGAGCCCCGACCTTTTTTTTTTTTTTTTTAAAGAGTTTTACGCTTTAAGGATCTGTATCGGCTTAACAGGAGAGAGAGAGAGAGAGAGAGAGAGAGAGAGAGAGAGAGAGAGAGAGAGAGAGTAGTTTAGTTGATCTCAGTGTTCGAACTTTAGGCCGACGAAAGTTCTGGGTTGAATTAATATTCTAATTAGTGCAGGTCTGTGAAGTATACATTTATGTATGATTGTTTGTCTGTACATTTAATTATATATATATATATATATATATATATATATATATATATATATACATTATAATATTTATATATATATACACACACACACACACACACACACACACACACACATATATATATATATATATATATATATATATATATATATATATATATATATATATATATATATATATATACTCGTATACACACTTTTGCACGAGGATAATTCTTTGACAAATTTTACGTATTTATGCTTTTGTTTGCGTAAGGACAGGCAGCGTACATATATTCAAATACTTTTATTTAATTTCCATAGTAAATATCGTCAATTCTTATACACTTGAACCAACAATATATTGAATGCCTTCTCATGTGTATTCGTATTAAAATTACGGATCATCTTGCTGCGCCCAGTGAATCCCAGTCAGGTCTTGTTATCAGGTCAGCGCTATACCTGCCGGGAGGGAGGGTGGGGGTGTTGTCAGGGGAGATTTAAAGGATTGACCCGCAAAGGAGATTTAAATCTCCTGGCGTCGCTCGCTTCAAAACTGCCAGAGTGAGACTTCCATGAATATCGCTGATTGACAAGTGTCAGAGCTGTGCAGTAAGAATTAAAATCAGGTCAGAACATCAGAGTAGAATTTGAAATGAGATTAAGTAGGGTGATGGACACTGGTGTAATACTTCTAGTGGAGGGTTGCTAGAGATATAACTTTAGTAAGGATTTTTTTCGTTTGTGTCTTTGATGGCGAAGTACAAAGGGGTGTTGATGTCATTTCACTGCCAATGCAATCTCCGTCGGGAGTAGCGCCGTCAGTGCACCTCACTCGGTGCACTGTAGGCATTACTTAAGGGTCTTCGCAGTGTCCCTTCGGCTCTTAGCTGCAACATCTTTCATTCCTTTTACTGCACCTCCGCTCATATTCTCTTTCTTCCATATGGCTTTCCACTCTCTTTTAACAGTTGTTTCACAGTGTACCTGAGAGGTTTTCCTCCTGTTACACCTTTCAAGCCTTCTTGCTGTCAATTACCCTTTCAGCACTGAATGAACTCATAGGTCCCAGCGCTTGGTTTTTGGCCTAAATTCTGTATTCTAATCTATTCTACTACAAATGCAATTGAATTTTGCAACGTTTTCAGCCGAGGTGTCTACGATTTTGCTACCTCTGCTCTTACTGTGACCAGGAATAAAATGACGTATTTTTTCTATAACCTCCTCCCCTGCTGATACTATCAATATTACTTCTGTTATTAATATTTCTAAGCTTTCTTTTGATCACTCCCGATTTTGCCTTCGTTATCTGGTCACCGATTAAATGAAGATTTGTATGAAGCCATTTTCCAACTCACGGTACGTCATTTCCAACAAAGAATTACAGGCTGCTTTCAGCTTGATCAGAATCTTCTTTTTTAGTTTTCTGTAAAGGAAACTATTGTGCCGGCTTTGTCTGTCAGTTCGCACTTTACTCTGTCCGCCCTCAGATCTTGAAAACTACTGAGGCTAGAGGGCTGCAAAATGTTATGTTGATCATCCACCCTCCAATCATCAAACATACCAAATTGTAGCCCTCTAACCTCAGTAGTTTTTAGTTATTTTAAGGTTCAAGTTGGCCATAATTGTGCTTCTGGCAACGATATAGGATAGGCCACCACCGGGCAGTGGTTAAAGTTTCGTGGTCCGCGGCTCATACAGCGTTATACCGAGACCACCGAAAGATAGATCTATTTTCGGTGGCCTTGATTATATATGCTGTAGCGGCTGTGCAGAAAACTCGATCACGCCGAAGAAACTTCGACCCATTTTTTACCTGTTGTAATGCATCCTAATTTTCTGCGGCAGAGTCAATCTTCTTGTTTTGAGACGGCGAAATTGGGTTCTTTTGTTAGGAGGCGCCTGGTAAATTAAACAGGTTTTTCTTTTTTGGTTTCCAGACAGAAAAATTGGGTACATAGGTTATTAGACAACGGGTGTATTAAGCTCTTCTTACATTGACGTTAATTGTATTTCGGATATATTAAACAGTTTTTACATTGATGTTTGTGATGTGAAGGTCCGTGATATTGCTGTATAGCTTGAAAGAGCAATTCGGTATTTATATCCTCCCAAAATTTCATTCAATTATTAAATTATTTCTCATATGATAATTCGATAATTGTCAGTCTTTTCTAGTTATTTTTTATTACATATAACAGTCCAGATAGCCAGAAAAAAATAATTGTAAAGAGACTAGTGAACTCATTCAAGGAAATTGTCGTGCATATGTATGAAATTTTCATCATCCTGAAAAATGTGTAACCAAGATTTTTTTTATTAGAAAATGTTAGCAGGTAAGGATTTCAAAACCTTAATGGAAGAGGTGAAAAAAAATAGATCAAATGTTCAGTGGAATATTCGAGAGGGTAAGGATTTCAAGACCTTACCGAAAGAGATTCTGAAAATCAAAAGTTACTGTTTCAATTTCCGGAAACGAATTAATTGTGTGTCAAGATTATTGAATACTGTATGAGTTTGGTTTAGTGTGTAAATTGCATCGTATCCAAACGGCAAAAGGTGATGAGGAAAGACTGAAAACAAAAGATGGAGGGTTTGGGAGAATAGATCTTTATGCGAGACATAACGAGCACCTCGCGACTAGAGAATCTTTTCGCGAAAGTAAAACCCGTCAAAATAACTCTTTAACGTTACTGGCGCTTGTTTGGAGAGAGAGAGAGAGAGAGAGAGAGAAATACCACCTGAATATGGATTAGTTTGCACTTGGGTTGATGTATTCACTATTTTCTTTCGGTTACAACGAGGCGAAAGCTCCCTACAGATATAGTATATTTTAAAACTCATAAGGACCTCTGTGACGTTGCATGCTGTTTCTCTCTCTCTCTCTCTCTCTCTCTCTCTCTCTCTCTCTCTCTCTCTATATATATATATATATATATATATATATATATATATATATATATATATATATATATATATATGTACATGTGCTACCGGGGTCTAAGCGATGTCAGGCAGGGCAGCCGATCGAGGCTGCAGCCTACCCCAACGCCAAATCAAAGTCCTTCAAAGAAGGCATCGTGCTTACCCCATATGAAAAATGGGAAAAAGCACGTTAAACGAAGAAGTATACATGTATATATATATATATATATATATATATATATATATATATATATATATCTTTGGCTTAAATTCTATATTCTATTCTATATTCCGTTCCCGTTGTCAATGTTGTTACGCATATGCACTTTTTTATGTTGCGTTTTGATGTATGAATGACTCTGCTTCTGTCTGTTGACGTTTCACTTGGTTAACTCATAGGAAGCAGGAAACTTGGTAAATTAATTTTTTCTCATACTGTCTGTCTTATTTCAGGAGGGGGTTAAGTGATTCGCCAGGCACTTTCTTAGGTTTTATTCTTATAACACTAAATAGCTCACACGGCCAGCCACACTGGACTTAGAAATTTCCCTTGATGTCAGAGAGGAGAGCGACACAGATCTTACCCTGAAAGGGTTCAAGTTAACTCTAACTAAAAATTGATCAGAATGAACTCTGGACCTATGTTGAATAAAACTCCGCCTCTTTGAGGAAGTCTACTCTAATCTTAATGGTTCAATTTCAACTCCCACTTTGGCAAAGGACAAATCAGGTCAATTTTGCTGACCTTTTCACTTCATAATCATTCCTTTAGCTCCTCCTTACTTTCCCATATCTCGACGTTGGTTGTTTAGTCAAACTCTAATTTACTTGGTCTCACGCTATCAACACTGCGTCTCTCTCTCTCTTTCAAATTCACTGCATAACAATGTCAACCTTCTCCGCACCTTTGCGAGTAACTTAAAATTCTATAAATCTTATTTCATCAAACGGCGAGGAGTACACTCGGCATAATAAGTGCCCTAGAGGAAATCCAACTTTCCTCCTCATGTGGTTGAACTCTTCCACTTCATTTATATTTTGTGAAACGCGTTTGTTCTCTGGGAAAACTAACAGAGCCTGTAGGCTCAGTGAGTGTTTTTTTTTTTTATTCTGTAGCAGTAAGTATGGCCGTGGGCTTCGCTCCCGAGCGAAGACTTCTGGAATTAATGTGTAGCCTGCGGTAATCTGTTGGGGCTTCTATTATTATTATATTATTATTAAAAAATCCACAATTATATCAATAAACGGTTTTATTTGTAAAAGTTTCTCTTACGGGACAGTTCCGTCAGGGCACCTCATGCGGTGCACTGTAGGCATTAGCTTGTTTAACGTTCCTTGCAGCGTTCCCCCGGCCCCTAGCCGCAACCCCTTTCATTCCTTTTACTGTACCTCTCTTCATATTCTCTTTCTTCCACCTTGTTTTCCACTCTCTTCTAAAAGTTGTTTAATAGTGCAACTGCGAGGTTTTCCTCCTGTTACACCTTTCAGACCTTTCCACTCTCAATTTCCCTTTCTGTGCTGAATGACCTCATAGGTCCCAGCTCTTGGCATTTAGCCTAAATCCTTTATGATGTTCTATTGTATTGTATTCTGTATATAGTCAGTAGCTTTAAAAATCTGCACTCGAGAGTGGGATTGTTGTTGTTTTCGGCCAACATTATTATTATTATTATTATTATTATTATTATTATTATTATTATTCAGAAGATACACCGTATTCGTATGAAACAAGCCTGCAAGGGCCCATTGACATGAAATCCAAGCTTCCAAAGAATATGGCATTCATTTGAAATAAATTACAGAAAATAACTGGAAATACAGAAAGAAGAGAAATACGTAAGTACAAGGTGGATTGTTTTAGGGTAGTAATGCATTGCATCGTTGCTTGTACTTTTGAGGTTCCAGTTGCAGGGAGACTGTTCCACAGTCAGACGTGGTGAGGAATAAAAGACCTCTGGAACTGAGACGTTCGACAGCGTGGCACATTTACTGCGTATTGGTGTTGCTGTTCAGCAGATGTTGTACAGTAGTTGCCGTCGTCACGAGCTCTTGTTCCCAGAGCAGTCCTTAAGTGTAATTAAAACTTGTAGTAAAGAGAGAATAAACGGTAAGCAGGGTTTTGAAACTCTTCTGAACATTAGGATGCCCATCAGAATCAGTAAGAGGAAAATGACCGTGGGAAGTGAGAATGGTAGATCAGATAGAGTCCAAGGATTGTGGGCAGGGGGTGGGGCGGCGGTTGAGGGGAAGTTGCTTCCCGGGGATAGCCTCTAAAGTTTAGCATCAGGGAACCTGAAGTTTTGTAAGTTCATGACGGACTTAGAGTTTTTAAAGTGTAGCGTGAGTTTCAAGATGCTGGAACCAAACGAATTTGAATATATAGTGATAATAATTAGCTCGTGTTAACGTACACTTCGACCACTGGTACGACTATAAATGAAATAATAGATAATAAAAAGGAAAGAGAATGAGCTAGAATGCTTCATCGCAGAACGAGAATAGAAACTCTTCGGGAGGCGTCATGGCACCTTTATCCTACGCCCGCCAACCACTCCCTCTCGTCGCCTCTTTCCCGCCAACTTGGTAAAAAATTTCTCCCGCCAACTCATTTCAGAATTCTCTTTGTGCCATGTCGCTCGGTTTTTATGGCCGTCGGTCCAGGGCGCAGATACCGTGAGGGAAAGAATTTTTTCCTATTTACCTAATGGTTGTTGTAGTGAGGGCAAAGGAGGGTAAACAAGCGAGCACCTTTTGTTTGTTTATTTTTGTTTTTCGTGGGTTGAAGGTGATATGATCAGTGACTTTATGAGTAAGCTTATTTTTGCTTTGTTCAGAAGTTGGTGGTTGAAATGGGATGTGCAGTTCAATTGTTTTTTTCCGCAAGGGATACTAATTAATTTATTAATCAACAGAGTTTTTTCTTGTGGCAGTTGAATATTTCTTTTTATTACTAGCTGTTCATTGTTTTGCAGATTATGTAGCTATGAACATGCATACGGTTCCACATTTATTATACTTGAAAGTTAATGTAATTTTATTTTAAAGATACTAATTTTATTAAACATATCTTTATATTCAAACTGGGCTTAGTAAACAATAAGAATTTGTTCTTATTTTCTTGAACACTCATTGTCAATTGCTATAACTATATAAGCATCTTACTAAGACGTCAAGACGTAGATATTAATATCCTTTGCTATTATTTTAGATACGAGGGAAGATGAAAGGTTATATAGAGGTCTTTTATCCCCTACACTGTTGGACTTCGGAACAGTCACCCTGAGGACGTTAGGCAATTAGAACCTCAGAAGTTTTTCCTTGTGCTTTTAGTATTTTATTTTTATTTTTATTTATTTATTAATTAATTTGATTTGTTTTTCTTTTCTTATAGCTGGTCTGATCTTTCAGAATATCCTGTTACCTTCTGTTATTCATGTCAAATGAGCACCATAATATTCTTTGGAAGCTTGAATTTCTAGTCAGTGGCCCCTGTGGTGGACTTGTTCATCTTCTGATATGAATAATAATTCATCTTCTGAATAATAATAATAATAATAATAATAATAATAATAATAATAATAATAATAATAATAATAATAATAATAATAATAATGATAATGAGACTCGTTAATATTGTCTTGAGTTGTATTTGAAAATGAATGATCGTAAATTGACGTTTATTTAACTCATAGAATCTTACTGTCATTTAAAAAAAAAATTCTTTTCAACCTTTGGTATCAGTAAATGCAAACTTCCCATTTGATGCCATAGAGTAAATTTAATGAGCAACGGTTCTGAATTGAAAGCATTATTAATTGTATGAATGTTGGTAGCTTCCGTTCAGTGTAATGAGGTCATTTGACAGACTGGAATTATTTTATTTTTTTTTTCGTTTGCTAATAAACAGTTTCTACGAAATAAAATCGCCTCAGTGAATATGCTGATTGTTCAGGAATAATTTAATGAAAGCCCCCATAGGGGGGCGGGGTAGTGTGTAGGCATTACTTTTGGTTCTTCGCAGCGTTCCCTAGGGCCCTTGCTGCAACCCCTTTCGTTCGTTTTACTGTACCTCCGTTCATATTCTTTCTTGCATTTATTTTCCACCCTCTTCTAACAATTGTTTCATAGTGCAACTGCTTTGAGGTTTTCCTCTTGTTACACCTTTTAAACCTCTTACTCTCAATTTTCCTTTCTGAATTGAATGACCTCAAAGGTCCCAGCGCTTGGCCTTCGGTCTAATTGTATATTCTGTCTTATTATTCACGTGTTCTTTACCCCAGTCTTATTATTCACGTAGTATTGTTTCTCCCCTACATTTAGTTTATAAATAGCTTCAGTTGTAATGATTCTTAACTGGCTTCTATACCGATTTTCTTTTTCCTGAAGTGAAAAGTTTTTTCATTAGTAATCAAGATCCAGTCACGCCATGGAGACTCCATCTCGCTAAAAATGCTTACAGAATTGTGTACTGTGGTGGGAAATTCACAGTCTCGTGAAAAGACAGTTATGCAATAAAAATCCACAGTTTATATAGTGAATTGTATTTCTGTTGTGTAATTTACTGGTCTGTGGAAGAAGCCTTGTACTGCGCACGAAAAATGTCGCCCAAATTAACGTTCGGTGAAATTGGCATCGATTCTGGAAATCTTGAACACGAGAATTGTTGATAACCCTAACAGCCATTGTTGGAACCCTTTCGTAAAGGTTTGCCTTTAGTCTTTATTTATTTATTTTTGTTTTTTTGGTTCATTATATTCGCCTGTCGGTTATACCTTCCCGATAATGAGGTGTGTACGCGTATGTGTATATATTATATATATATATATATATATATATATATATATATATATATATATATATATATATATATATATATATATAATATATATATATATATATATATATATATATATATATTTTATGATTTATATATTCCTGTAATTTGATTCTTGTCACGAAAAAGTGGTTTGAAGTGCTTTTATACTCATGCCCCATAATAAAGTATATGTACAGTATAATGTGTGTGTTCATTTCCTTTTACTGCACCTCCGTTCATATTCTCCTTCTTCCATCTGACTTATCACCCTCTCCTAACAATTGTTTCATAGTGCAACTGCTTTGAGGTTTTCCTCCTCTTACACCTTTTAAACCTTTTTACTGTCAATTTCTCTCCGTTTCAGCGCTGAATGACCTCATAGGTCCCGGCGCTTGGTCTTTGTCCTAAATCCTATTTTCTATTCTGTTCTTACTTCACGTTAACATATTTCCTACCAGGAAGATAAAGCCATCATATATTTCCTACCTGGAAGATAAAGCCATAACATATTTCCTACCAGGAAGATAAAGCCATCATATATTTCCTACCTGGAAGATAAAGCCATAACATATTTCCTACCAGGAAGATAAAGCCATCATATATTTCCTACCTGGAAGATAAAGCCATAACATATTTCCTACCAGGAAGATAAAGCCATCATATATTTCCTACCTGGAAGATAAAGCCATAACATATTTCCTACCAGGAAGATAAAGCCATCATATATTTCCTACCTGGAAGATAAAGCCATAACATATTTCCTACCAGGAAGATAAAGCCATAATATATTTCCTACCAGGAAGATAAAGCCATAACATATTTCCTGCGATGAAGATAAAGCCATAATATAATTTCTACCAGGAAGATAAAGTCATAAAAATTATCCTACCAGAAAGATAAAGCCATAACATATTTCCTACCAGGAAGATAAAGCCATAACATATTTCCTACCAGGAAGATAAAGCCATAATATATTTCCTACCAGGAAGATAAGGCCATAAAAAATATCCTACCAGGGAGATAAAGCCATAACATATTTCCTACCAGGATGATAAAGCCATAATATAATTTCTACCAGGAAGATAAAGCCATAACATATTTTGGACCAGGAAGATAAAGTCATAATACATTTCCTACCAGGAAGATAAAGCCATAACATATTTCCTACCAGGAAGATAAAGCCGTAACATATTTCCACCAGGAAGATAAACCCAGTTATGCCCACAGCATCCATGAATCACCAGTTACTGTATTCAAGCCGCGTGCGGTGAATATCGATCCTGTCCGTGTGACAGTTGAGTTTTGTCAGGGCACAGCTGGCTGTGTCCCGGAAGTTCGGAGGGTAAAATTGATGGTGTCGCCGGGGAGTGATGGGTTCGGTCCCCTCGTAAACGAGTTTCTTCGTGTAACTTTCCGAGAAGAGTTTGTTTCGTCTCTTTTGCGAAATGTTCAGATGGAATGGAATGTAAACTTTAGGCCGGAGGCCAAGCGATGGGGCCTGCGAGGTCGTTCGGCGCTGGAAGGGGAGTTGAGAGTAAAGGTGATTTGAAAGGTGTAACGGGAGGAAGACCTCGCAGTTGCACTATGAAACAGTTGAGAGAAAGTGGAGAGCAAGATGGAAGAAAGAGAATATGAACAGCAGTACAATAAAGGAAATGAAAGGGGTTGCAGCTAGGAACCGAATGGACGCTTTAAAGAACCTTAATCAATGCCTACAGTGCACTTCGTGAGATGTACTGAAGGCGCTACCCCCCTACGGGGCGAAATGTAAAGAAATCAGCTGTTTTGGGATCGTGGAGTCAGTTTCTTTTAGGAAAGCGTAGACCATTGTGAGTTTTGGAAGAATTAAGTAAATGTAATGAAGTATTTGAATTAATAATAATAATAATAATAATAATAATAATAATAATAATAATAATAATAACGGTGAAGAAATCCAGAATGGTGTAGGTGTAATTATACATATATGCATTTACATATATATTTATGTATATATATACACATATTTACACCTACACTATTGCGAATTTCTTCACCATTTTAGAGACTCATCCTATTATGAGGTTTTTAATAATAATAATAATAATAATAATAATAATAATAATAATAATAATAATAATAATTAGTGTCAGCCAAACGACCAACTCGGTATGATTCAAACAGTACCTGTATTTCCCTCTTTCCCGCACTTGTCCGGGCAACTGGCTCTGTTCTGTCCAACCCGTAACGAGGGAAACACACACTTGTCACAGATTGCGTTAGAGTAGGAGTTCGCGAAGTAATTGAGGTTAGTCTGTCACCTGTGTGTGTGTGCATGCACCTGTCACAGGTGTTGACGGAGGGATTACTTGGGGTCATTTCTTGTAATGGTGAAGGACATTTCATTCTTGTCATACGTTTTAGTATGAGGTATAATATTATATGTTGTGGTTATTTGATAATGGCTAAATTTTTTTAGGAATATCGAGAGGTCTGGTTGCAGTTCAGCAGTGATTCCTAACGTTTATGTCTTCTAGGAACCTCTGAAACAATTTTTCGTATCCCAGGGAACCTTTATCTATCTATCTATCTATCTATCTATCTATCTATCTATCTATCTATCTATCTGTCTATCTGTGTATATATATATATATATATATATATATATTACATGTATGTATATGTATATATATATAAATGTATATATATATATGTAATCTCATAAATTGCTGACTCACATCAGGACGGGATCGAACCCAGGTCTTTCAGTTGAAAGACAAGGGCGCTGCTCACGTTCAACTGATGTGAGTCAGAAATTTATTTTTGTTCCACACGTGATTGTGTGTTGATTATTTCCATATATATATATATACACACATATATAATATATAGATGCAATGTATATGTATGTATGTATATATACATATACATACATTATATATAACATATATATATATATATATATATATATATATATTTTATATATATATATACACATACACATACAGAGCCAAGAAATGTCCCAATATAAATCATGTAAAATCTACCATTACATCACAAGATCGTTCGTATTACCAAGCAAAAATTTGCAATATATATTTACTTCACTATTTCTTGCGGAACCCTGCGTGGGAATCGCTATGTTAGAGCTTACTTCTGATTTCTTAGCACTGAGGCCATTCCGAAATCAATATTGTCTTGTACAGATTATTTAATTATAATAGTAATATAGAATAATGACCGTAGTTTCTAAGACTTTATGCTATTTCCATCGGAGATATTACAGCGTCTATTGAGGAAGTGGTATTTAATCAGGTTTACGAACCTCGTGTGGTATCTTTCATGGCCATATACTTCACTTTTAAAATCAAGATTTATGTGAGAGCCCTGTCAGTGGATAATCCGAAAACAAGCGTCCCACGGCTCTCGTGAGTTTTAGTTTTCTGTAAAAGAAAACTGTTATAGAGATGGCTATTTGTCTGTCCGTTCCCACTTTCTGTTCGCCCTCAGGTATTGAAAACTGCTGAGGTTAGAGGGCTGCTAAATTGGTACGTTGATCATCCACCCTCCAGTCATCAAACGTATAAAATTGCAGCCCTCTAGCCTCAGTAGTTTTTATTTTATTTAAGGTTAAAGTTAGCCATGACCGTGCGTCTGGCGCCGCTATAGGTGCCAACAACACAGGCCACGACCTGGCTGCGGCCGAAAGTTTCATGGGATGTGGTTGAGAGTTTCTTGGACCGCGGCTGAAAGTTTCATGAACCGCGGCTGAAAGTTTAATGGGCCGTGGCTGAAAGTTTCATGGGCCGTGGCTGGAAGTTTCATGGGCCGTGGTTGAAAGTTTAATGGGCCGCGGCTGAGAGTTTCATGGACCGTGGCTGAAAGTTTCATGGGCCGTGGCTGAAAGTTTCATGGGCTGCGGCTGAAAGTTTCATGGGCCGCGGCTGAAAGTTTAATCAGCTGAGGCTAAGAGTTTCATACAGCATTATACACTGTAAAGAAAACTCGATTGCGCCGAAGAGACTTTCGGCGCATTTTTTACCTGTTAGTTATTAGTTAAAAGGCGCCGTAATCCTTTAACATACGTATTCTCTCAAGGAGTTTTAGACCGTCTTTTTGACTGAGCGTGGGAAGTCGACGCCATTGCTCCCTTGGTTTCAACACCGAAGTTCCTCTTGAGTTACGAACGAGGTGAAACGGCTGGACGTCGTTTGTAAAAGGCGCATTCATACTGTCAGATTGCAGCTGCGGGTGAATGGAGTGATTTTTTCTTTTCATGGCGGTAAAGAGCTTTTTCGAAGAGGGTGGCCTTATATGTATAGTCTGACTTTTTCTTCGTTCATTGATGTTATTGGAATTTATGTGTTGGTGGGTTGGTACTTGGTTTTGTGTGTGTGTGTGTGTTTGTGTGTTTTAGTGCTCGTTTGCGTAATGTAGATGTGCGCTGTATATGTAAAAAGTGTCGTTTAACAGTTTTTTTTTTCTATTGAAATAAAAGCTAAACACATCTCTTAGCATATATAATCTGCTAATGTAAAGCACAGCCTTCGATTTATATGAGGCCATATAAGAATGCAGAGTGAAGGTCTACCTAGGTCCGAGCCTCGAGACGGTACGGGATTGTCATCTCGACTCTCTCTTATATTACCGTCATTTTTGAAGGCAAGAGGGCCGACGAACGGTTTTGTTAGTGTAAAAAAAAAAAAAAAAAAAAAAAAAAAGGGTTTTGTACCCAGAAATGACGAAAATTGAAAACAGGATGAGGATATTTCAATAACAGCGTGTTATGAAAATGAAACCAGTAAAAAATGCGCCGAAGCTTCTTCGGCGCAATCGAGTTTTCTGTACAGCGTATAATCAAGGCCAACGAAAATAGATCTATCTTTCGATGGTCTCGGAATAATGCTGTATGAGCCGCGGCCCGTGAAACTTTAACCACGGCCCGGTGGTGGCCTATCTTATATCGTTGCCAGAAGCACTGTTATGGCTAAACTTAACCTTAAATAAAATAAAAATTATTGAGGCTAGAGGGCTGCAATTTGGTATGTTTGATGTTTGGGGGGTGGATGATCAACATCCCAATTTGCAGCCCTCTAGCCTTAGTAGTTTTTAAGATCTGAGGGCGGACAGAAAAAGTGCGGACAGAAGAAAGTGCGGACGGACAGACAAAGCCGGCGCAATAGTTTTCTTCTACAGAAAACTAAAAAAAGGATTTTATATGTACCCTGGAATGATGTACATTGAAATTCAGGATGAGGATATTTAAATTTCAGCGTGTTATGAAAACGAAAAATGTGAACTTGCACCCTACTAGATTTATGAAAAATGCACGTGCCATGACATGCTTCCTGCCCGGGGAGAGCAAAAGACCTGATTTTAATCTGATTTCGTGATGAGAAAATTATCTCTCTCTCTCTCTCTCTCTCTCTCTCTCTCTCTCTCTCTCTCTCTCTCTCTCTCTCTTGTTAAGGCGACGCGTATAACGTCACAATTTTATTCCTGAAATTATCAATATTCATGCTCACTGATTAAGAGAATTTTTTTGCTTTTTAATGTTTCTCTCTCTCTCTCTCTCTCTCTCTCTCTCTCTCTCTCTCTCTCTCTCTCTCTCTCTCTCTCTGTTGTTAAGTCGAAGCATTAACATCGCAATTTTATTCTTGAAATTATTGATATTCATGCTCACTGATAAAGAGAATTTTTGGATCTCTCTCTCTCTCTCTCTCTCTCTCTCTCTCTCTCTCTCTCTCTCTCTCTCTCTCTCTCTCTCTCTCTCTGTGTTTTTAAGGCGACGCGTATAACGTTGCAATTTTATTCCTGAAATTATTAATATCTATTTATACTTACTTATTAAGAGGATTTTTTGCTTGTTAATATGCAGATTCTCTCTCTCTCTCTCTCTCTCTCTCTCTCTCTCTCTCTCTCTCTCTCTCTCTCTCTCTCTCTCTCTCTCTCTCAAAGACGACGCATGTACCATATGTATTTATGCTCACTGTTAATAGAATTTTTTGCTTTTTAACGTACGAAATACTACATTCTGTCTGTATGTCTGTCTGTCTGTCTGTGTCTCTCTCTCTCTCTCTCTCTCTCTCTCTCTCTCTCTCTCTCTCTCTCTCTCTTGTTGTTAAGGCGACGTGTATAACGTCGCAATTTTATTCCTGAAATTATTAATATTTATATTTATGCTCACTGATTAAGTGATTTTTTGCTTTTTAATCTCTCTCTCTCTCTCTCTCTCTCTCTCTCTCTCTCTCTCTCTCTCTCTCTCTCTCTCTCTCTCTCTCTCTTGTTAAGGTGACGCGTATAACGTCGCAGTTTTATTCCAGAAATTATCAATATTTATTTACGCTCACTGATTAAGAGAACTTTTTGCTTATTAATATACCAATTCATGCCGAGAAACTTTAGCTTCAGATTTCAGTTGCAAACGTCAGGAGGGAAGAAATAAAGACAAGCAAAAATAATAAAGGGCAGCCAAGCACTTTGCTTTAGCTTTAAAGCAGACCTCGTTGCGCGTTGGTCTTTGTTAATATTGTCGGACAGAAGGTAATTTTCATTCCTTGCAGGGATTTCCACTGGTTCTACCAGGCTTCTTAGGTGGACATTCCTTGCACCTTCAGGAATTCAGAGGCGTTTGTAATTTTAAATTCTCTCTCTCTCTCTCTCTCTCTCTCTCTCTCTCTCTCTCTCTCTCTCTCTCTCTCTCTCTCTCTCTCTCGTTTCTGTAATGTTACGCCAGTGTTGAATCTTCGTTTGTCGCTTTGTTTAAATTACCTTCGATTCTGTGTTATCAGTTCCTGAATTTATCTGCGTGAAAATCTCTCTCTCTCTCTCTCTCTCTCTCTCTCTCTCTCTCTCTCTCTCTCTCTCTCTCTCTCTCTCTCTCTCGTTTCTACTCTGCGTTTGTCGCTTTGTTTAAATTACACATGCATCTGTTATCAGTTTCTGAATTTATATGCATTAAAGTCTCTCTCTCTCTCTCTCTCTCTCTCTCTCTCTCTCTCTCTCTCTCTCTCTCTCTCACACACACACGTTTCTGTAATGCTGAGCAACCTGTTGATTCTACAATGGTCCCTTTGTTTACATTACGTACGCCTCAGTATTGTGCATTCGTTTCTGAATTTATCTGCAGTTGCTCGTTTTCTCTCTCTCTCTCTCTCTCTCTCTCTCTCTCTCTCTCTCTCTCTCTCTCTCTCTCTCTCCAGTCTTCTGCGCCGCACGCATTCCACGGCAGTGCTTTAAGTGCATTCAAGCGGTGTCCCTTTAACCCCCTCGCGCGCTTTGCTCGATTATTTATCATTAGTGGCAGGTGTGCACTTTGATATCTCGCCGGAAGTGGTTCTCTGGGGCAGTGAGGAATGGAAGAAGAAGAAAAAGAAGAAGAAGAAGAAGAAGAAGAAAGAAGAAGAAGGAGAGGAAAGAAGTAAGGGGGTATTGAAGAATCACTCTGGAAAGAAGAAGAACAACAAGAAGAAAGAACGAAATAAGGGGGTCATTGAAAAATTACTCTGGGAAGAAGAAGAAGAAGAAGAAGAAAGAAGAAGAAGAAGAAGAAGAAGAAGAAGAAGACAGAAAGAAATAAGGGGATATTGAAGAATCACTCTGGAAAGAAGAAGAAGAAGAAGAAGAAGAAGAAGAAGAAGAAGAAGAAATAAGTGGGCCATTGAAGAATCACTTTGAAAAGGGGTATCTTTTAAAACATGTTGATCTTAATTTTATCTTTTATTTCAATGAGTTTGTCGATCCGCTCGTACAACTTTAGGAGGTTCATTTTTTTTTAAATGATGTGCCCGTAGTGGGGTATTGCCGTCAGTGTACCTCACGTGGTGCATTGTAGGCATTACCCAAGGTTCTTTGCAGCGTCCCTTCGGCCCCTAGCTACAACCCCTTTCATTCCTTTTACTGGACCTTCGTTCATATTATCTTGTTTCCATCATACTTTTCACCCTCTCCTAACAATTGATTCATAGTGCAGCTGTGAGGTTTTCCGTCTGTTACACCTGTCAAACCTCCTGTACTCTCAGTTCCCCTTTCAGCGCTGAATGACCTCTAGGTCCCAGCGCTTGGCCTTCGTCCTGAATTTGATATTCCCAATTCCAATTAAATGAACATGCTCATGGAACGGACGGCCTGTTGACCTGTTCTGTTCCCGGCGAGTGGAAAGTAAGAAAAAGAAAAAAATAAGCAAGCTGGGACCTCATCGTAAGGGAAGCGATAGACTGCCTCTGAAAATAGGTCTGGAAATCTCTCTCTCTCTCTCTCTCTCTCTCTCTCTCTCTCTCTCTCTCTCTCTCTCTCTCTCTCTCTCTCTCTTGGCCATCAAGTGACTGGAACGTTTTTTCGGACCGTTAGGAATCGGAAGGGCGACTTTTCCGTAGGGGTGGGGTATTGTTGTGGGGGGGGGGAGGAGAATCGACTGGGACGTGAAGTGGTTATAATACCTTTATCACGGTCACTCAAGAGTCGAAATGGCTCTTCTATCAAGATTTTTCGTGGGATACGTGGAGTAGTCGCCATATCCCCTCTACCGGAGGTCGTGGAGAAGAGGGTATTAAATTTATCAGGTCATTTTGAGCGTCGGAAGGCCCTCTTGATTAAGTAGAGGTCAGGGGCTGGATTAGATGGGAATAACTTTCATAGGTCATTTAAGAATGGAAAGGCTGTTCTTTTCAGTAATTTTTATACATGTTTTTTTATATAAAATTGAAAACTTTCTGGGCGGCCTGGGATAGTGTGATGGGTGTGGGAAAGGTTTTTTCTTTGAAAATTTTTTTTTTTTGCCTTTTTTCTCGCTATGCAGTGTTTCATTTTGACTTCATTTCCTTCTGATGAACTTTTTCTGTCTTTTAATTCTCAGAGGAAATGAATATCAACGGAATTAATGCCGTCTTTAGAGGAAAGTGTTTGTTTTTTCAAGTGCGCCTTTTTGACAGGGAGTCTCAGCATTTATGAGACCAGGGAATTATTTAGCTATCGTCTTGAGTCCTGTTAACGCCAGAAGCCCTTTCTACTGTTAATTTGATTCCTTGCGTCTGTAGTGACAATATTTTCCACCCAGTTAGAGCCTCCAGGAGCGCATTTAAAGCTGTCATTATGTGCTCTGTGACTGTTTACATTTCAAACGTCTCATACAAGCATCATACCCGAAGGGGGCTAGTGCCGCCAGTTCACCTCACGGGGTACACTGTGGGCATTACTGCTTTCCTTCCTTTTACTGCACCTCCATTCATATTATCTTTCTCCCATCTTGCTAAGCCTGTCCTCCCTCTCTTAACAATTATTTCTTATTGCAATGAGATGTTTTCCTCCTGTTACACCTTTCAAACCTACTTGCTCTCAGTTTCATTCTCAGCGCTGAAAGACCTTATAGGTCCCAGGGCTTGTATCAGTCACGTGCCAAGCACTTTGAATCTTTAGTGAGACATCTGCCCTCTAGTGTCGTATACGTGTACCAATCACGTGCCAAGTACTTTGAATCTTATAAGAGACAGTTTGAGATCTTTGCCCTGTAGTTCGTGAAAGAAAATGAATTCTGTAGTTTTCGATCGATATTCACGTCGAGGGGAAGATCAGGGGAGCAAGATTTTGTGGAGTCACCGCTGTGTGTCACGAGAGGTTTAGGCGTCATGAACTGTGTAGATCGACTTAGAGAAAGAAATGAAAGCTTTGCTGTGAACCTTTATTGTCACCTTTTATTAGTTTTCTGTAAAAGAAAACGATTGAGATGGCTTTGTCTGTCCATCCGCACTTTTTCTGTCTGCACTTTTTCTGTCCGCCCTCAGATCTTAAAAACTACGGAGGCTAGAGGACTGCAAATTGGTATGTTGATCATCCACCCTCCAGTCATCAAACATACCAAATTGCAGACCTCTAGCCTCAGTAGTTTTTATATTATTTAAAGTTAAATTTATCCATAATCGTGCGTCTGGCAAAGCTATAAGACAGGCCACCACCGGCGCAATTTTTACTTTTGTTATTATTGACTTTAATCTTACTGGTCTGAAGAACAGTCTCCCTGAGGATGCTGTGTAATTAGAACCTCAAGAGTTCGAGAGATGATGTAATGCATTACTATCCTAAAACATAATTGTTCTATGGAATCTTGAGTTTTAAGGCAATGGCCACTGTAGGCTTGTTCTGTATGAATAGGGTTTATCTTCTGATTGGTATTATTAGTTGTAATCTCTAATTTTTTTTCGTTGTTCGTAGTAGCAGTTGTTAATTTTGGGAGTTAGTAATAATAATAATAATAATAATAATAATAATAATAATAATAATGATAATAATAATAATAATAATAATAATAATAATAATAATAATTAGCAATATTAAGTACTAGTTGTAGTAGTAGTTACTGTTAACATTATTATTATTATTATTATTATTATTATTATTATTATTATTATTATTATTATTATTATTATTTTTTGTTGAATAAAATGGCTACACTTTGTGAATTGATTTTATATCGAGTTTTCTCAATTCTTCTAATAATTCGCTTTTCCTGCACATCAATATTAGTCAATAATTGACTAATATTGATGTACAGGAAAAGCGAATTACTAAAAGAATTGAGAAAACTCAGTATAAAATCAATTAGCAAAATGCAGCCATTTTTTTTAACAAAGCTAGCCTCATCTTAAGAGGGTCCTCTTCCTTCGTATATTATTATTATTATTATTATTATTATTATTATTATTATTATTAGTATAGTAGTAGTAGTAGTAGTAGTAGTAGCAACCCAAAGACCCCTTCATCCCTCCCTGTCTAGGAATTACCCGAAAACCTTCCTCTAAAAAAAAATAGCCTTGGCAACAATAATTTTTTCCCGTGTATTATCGCATTTCGCCTTCCACATGCGACGGTTGTATTTTCGTTATTCCCCCATCCTTGTCTTTTGAAGGATCAATATCGCTTTGTTGTCTTGTATCACGTGAAGGGAAAAGCCCGCCCCCCCCCAACAGTCGATACCGTAATTTCAGCCGGGACATGGAACATTTGGTGGACGTAATACCCGCCGGAGGATTGTCACAGGAAAATGGCTGGATGATTACGAGTGTTTATTTACTTATTTATTTTATATTTTTTATGTATGTATGTCTTTGTTTTTTTTTTTTATGAATGAATGAGTGAATTTATTTATTTATTTTGTTGGCTCATTTTATTACATTACGTTATTTTATTTTGACGTGTTATGTTTAATGGAAGTTTTGTGAGCAAATAAAAAATTTTTTTTGGCGTCTTCCTTATAAGTAGTTATAAATTTATTATTATTATTATTATTATTATTATTATTATTATTATTATTATTATTATTATTATTATTATTGTTGTTGTTGTTGTTGTTGTTGTTGTTGTTAACAGTAGTACCAGTAGTTATTTATGTTAATAATAATAATATTAATTAATATTACCATTATTATTATTATTATTATTATTATTATTATTATTATTAACAGTAGTAATAGTAGTTATTATTTTTGTTAATAATAATAATAATAATAATAACGATATTAATATTATTATTATTATTATTATTATTATTATTATTATTATTATTATTATTATTATTATTATTATTATAAGAAAGCCAGTCAAACAAGGTTATAAAAAATAATAGATCAATCCCCCCTTGCAGTAAATTGCCACAAATCATCACGCCTGATAATATCAAACTCTGATTCAGTTTTCGTTAAAATATTTGCCAAACACGAAACAGATTCTGTTGCGACTTTGGCGTAATGCACATTGATTCGCCTGACGGCAATACATTGGTTGTCAGACACGCAACATTATTTTTCCATTCCCGCAAAAAATATACTGAATTTATTATTTTTTCGTGACTCCCCTGCGGAATGAATTGCGAGTTGTTTGTGATATGTGACAGAAATGCTTATTTTTCAGTAGTTCGCTTGGGAATGAGTATTAAGCGTTTGACACGTATTTATATTATGTTTGGTTTGACTGATTGTGTTTGGTGAACGTGCTCTGAACCAGGTTTGAATTTTACATGATTTATTTATATATTTATTTTTTATTATTATAAATTTATCTCCGTAGTGGGGGTAGTGTCGTCAGTGCACCTCATGCGGTTCACTGCAGGCATTACATTATTTGCAGCATCGCTTCGTCCCGTAGCTGCAACCCCTTTCATTCCTTTTACTGTACCTCCGTTCATATTCTCTTTCTTCCATCTTACTTTCCACATTCTTCTGACAGTTTATTCATAATGCAACTGCGAGGTTTTCCGTCTGTTGCACCTTTCAAATCTTTTTACTGTCAGTTTCCGTTTCAGCGCCGAATGACCTCATAGGTCCCAGCGCTTGGTCTTTTCCCTAAATTCTATATTCTATTCTATTCTTTATTTAATTATGTTTTGTGGGTAAGAATTCCGGTAGCCCATGTTTGAGGCATTAAAGGTGATAGTTTGTTGGTTTAGATTAGGCCGGCCTTATGCCAGCATAAGCCCTTGCCTAAAGGTGACCTGTAAATGAGTGAAGGTGTAAAAGGTAATTAGGGGCTGTTGTGGACCTCTGGAGCCAGACAACCAAACGAGACGACGTTTTTTGTGACCATTCTACTCGCAGTTAGATGATTAGCTGGAAAGTTCAAAGATATTTTAATTTTCTCTTTTCATTTATTTATTTATTTGAAAAATTAGCGTCATAGTATAAAATTTCTTCCCTTTTCCATTGATACCAATTTCTCTTTTATGTCTTATTTTCGCTTTTTATTTATTGGGACACTTCGCATCTGTAGTGTAAAACTTCGTCCCGTTTTCTTTGTATTCCGTTTTCTCTTTCTCAGACTGTCAGCCTTTCAATTTATTCCCCTTCCACGATATTATTTATTCAGTGCTACCAACTTCTCTTGTCTCTTCCACCTAACATTTTT